>NC_092874.1:292541909-292828496 GCF_028372415.1 Notamacropus eugenii | reverse complement strand
GTCAGGAGGCCAGACTGGACTCTCAGCCTGTGGGTCTGGGTGCTCAGCGGGAAAGTTCTGGGAGAAAACCACCCCACTCTGAGGAAAGCCAGTGGCCTAAGGTAAGTGCTATTAGAAGGAAGCAGGGGATAAATAATAGTAGGGAAAAGAGCAAAAGGGGAAACGAGTTGTCTGGGAGCTTGTCGTGGTTGCCCAGAACCAACGTGTCCAGCCACGGTTTTTGCATCACCTTGGACAAGGTCTGAATATTGTGACCTCCTCATGAGTTCCCATCCACTGGAAACTTTGAGCCTTCGCATCAACACATGTTTTATATGTATGTGTGCTTGTGTGTGCATCTGCCACAGCAGTCTTTTCTAGCATTAAAAATATTGCACTCAAAAATGTTTGTCTTCTGTTTTTACATCCCCCTTCCTTTCTGAATTTGGCCTTTCCCCACTCCCTTAACCAGAGAGCCACACCTTGTAACAGAATAAAAGGGGGAAGGGGGAGCAGTGCAGCAAAACTAGCCCACTCTTCAGCTGGGCCGATGCAATGTGCCCTCTTCATTGGCCCCCCTCAGCAGGGAGTGACCCACCAGCACATAGCGCTTCTCTCATAACCATCTTTCATCTTTGATAATGTACGTACCTAGAAGAGGAAACTGGTTGGGGGAGATAAAGAGCCTGCCTTGAAGCTAGGAGGGCACTTCAGGCAAATCTTAAAACTAAGAGGTAGCATCTGTATGGGTTGAGAGCTTCCTCACTCAGGAGTTATCTAGATGGGTGAAATCACGTCTAGGCAGGAAGGGGGAAGAGGCAGGAAGACCTGAGTACAACAAATCCAACCTCAGACGCTTCCAGGTTGTGTGATCCTGGACAAATTACTTAACCTCTGACAAAAAGATCCATGATCCACTGGAGAAGGAAATGGCAAACCACTCCAATATCTTTGCGAAGAAAACCCCATGGGACAACTAACTGGTCCATGGGGTCACAAAGAGTGAGCACAAGTAAATCAAAAAATGGTGTGTGTGTGTAAACACAATACAATAGATCAACAAATTACATATATATATGTATGTATATACATGCTATATAATATACATGAACACATACATATACGTCTTCCCAGTTAGAATCTAAAGCCCCCGAGGGAAGAGCTTTCACTGTCTTTATAGCTCTGGTACTTAGCACATCTCCCATAAAGTAGACAATAAGTGTTGCCATTGACTGATATCCTATATGATACACCCTCCCTACCCCTCACTGTACCAGCCTGTGGTCCTGGCTTTGTCTAGAATTTCCTGCAGTTTCTCAGGCCTTTGGATCTTTTCAAAACCCTGTTGATAGGATTTTGAGAGAGCATGTTTAGTTGCATCAATTAGAGCCTGTTCCCTGCAGGGCAACGGGGAAGAAAGTGAGTCCCTTTGGTCAGGAAGCCATGGGCTTTGCCAACTTCTGCCCATTCTACCAGGTCCATACGAGAGGAATGCACTACTGCTCACCAGATTAAGTAGCTCATCATGCATACTCCAGGGGACATATGGTGAATATTTCTTCTCATGGTATGGATGGCAGTCCAACCACATCTCATCCCAAGGGGGAGAAAGGATTTCCCAGGCATAGGATATAAGTAGCTCAAGCAAAGACATACACATCAGGAACATTAGCTTGGCTCAAGCTTATCTCCAGTAGAAGTGAGTTGTTTTAAGCTGGGAGGGTGCAATGATCCCAGGCTGAAAAAGGACCTTAAAAACCAGGTTGAGGAAGGAGAGGTCTAGAGAAAGGATCTGTGATTTCAATAATAATAGGGGATTCCCCTTACCTATGTGACCTGGTAACTTCCCTGCAACTTTTAGTCTAACACAGCTACCTAGAACAGGGGTGGGGATCCTGTGCTTTCAAGGCCACATGTGGCCCTCTAGGTCCTCAAGTGTGGCCCTCTGACTGAATCCAAACTTCACAGAACAAATTGCTTAATAAAAAGATTTGTTTTATACGCCTTCCATACATTCTTATTTGATCCTAATGACCCTACAAGGTGACAGCTCTGATTATTTCCATGTTATAGACAAGGAAACAGGTTGGGAGAGATGGAGAGACCTGCCCTCACACAGCTTATATTTCTGCATAGCATGCATAGTTCACACTTATGGAGCCCTTTAAGGTTTGCCTAGTACTTTGCAAACATTTTCTCATTGGTAGCAGATGGAGGCAGGTTGTACATCAGGTTCTAGTTCTAGAACACAAAGGGACCCCAGAGATTATTTAGTTAAAAACCTTTATTTTGCCAATGAGCAACCTGAGATCCTTGGGAGGTTATAAGCAACCCCCAAAGTCAAAGTACCAGAGGCAAGATTTCAGTCTAGGTCATCTGACCCTGGGGCTACACGCTGTTCACTACAATGCGGCAAGTATTTATTAAGCACCTACTATGTGCTTGGCACTATGCTGAGCGTGGTAGATATGAGCAAAACCAATCCTAAGGAGCTCACAGTCTAATCAGGAAATCAACATGAAAACAGCTCTGTATATACAGGAGATGAGTGCAGTGAGGGAGGAGGTGGGCAACAGGGTCAAGGAGGTGGGACCCCAAAAGAAGGCCCCCAAAGCATATGTCATTGGACTTGCTTGATGTGTTAGATTTCCTGAACTGCTATTTCCCCCCCTCTTTCTTTTTTTAATAATAAAAAAAAAATTCTGCAAAGAAAAAAACCAGTGGATTTAACTATGGATAGGTCATTGGTGACTTCGGGCAAGCAGTCTGGGCAACTTCAACTCCTATGTTTCTCATTCTGGTCTCTGCCTAGACTTTGTCATTGAATATAAGGTCTTTTTTTGAGAATCAGGGCTACTAAACCTCTTGTCTTTGCAACCCCCACACCAGCTACCAAGGGAGGTGATAAATACCTGGATTGATCTGATTCATTATCCCCTGAGCATTCATTGGGAACCAAGAGGAGATACAGTCCTGGCTCCCAAACCATATGCATTGAAAGGGACTGATGCAAACCTCCACCTCGAACTGATAGCATCAACACAGCCTTCTTTCTCTGTTCCATTTTTAAATCTCTTTGCAACCTTGCCTGGATCCATCTTTGCTACTTCATCATATGTTATTTCCTCTCCTACATTCTACAATTCTAACTGGTCTCTCTCACATGCCGCTTAGCTTACCTTCATGCTTTGGAATTGGCCATCTTTCTTGTCTGGAATGTTCTACCACCTCCCTTGTAACTCAGCTTCCCCAGCTTCCCCCAAGTCTCAGCTTTGTGTCCACGTTCTGTAGGAGGCCCTTCTCAGTCCCTCATTCTGCTTAGCGCCTTCTGAGATCACTTTCCCTTCACAGTGTCTGTATCTTGTATGTACCATCTTTGACATGTCTTCCCCCAGTTAGAATGTGAGTCCCCTTGAGGGCAGGAACTGCTGTCTCCTGAGCTCTTACCCCAGTGCCTAGCGCACTCTAGGTGTTTAATAAATGTTTGTTAACTAATTGTTTTCCTCCTGGACACAACTCAAGCCACGCCTTCTGCTTGAAGCATTTCCCGATTCCACAACGGTGTGCGCCCTAGACTAGCTTGTATTTTTTATTTACTCTGTTCATTGTATTTAATCTCACAGTCTTTTATTTATATTCTCTTGTATCTATTCTTCTTATTTTTCTAAGGACATGTACTTATATACATATGAATTTACCTACATCTATACACACATGCGTATACACACATATATACATATATACACATACATATGTATATGGGTAGAGATGTCTATGATCTTGTCTCCCATCATTAGAATTTAAGTTTCTTGCAAGCAGGGATGGTTTCATTCATTTGTGTCCCCTGGACCTACCACCATTCCTGGCACAGAGTATGGTCTTAATAAATACTTGATGATTGGTTAATTGATTGAGGGAACTCAATACTGCTGCATGAGGCGGGTCACATTAATATCCACCAGTCAGGGAGTCAGTAAGTCTGAGTTCTACTCCATTTCTGTTCTGAGTTTTCTGTATGACCTTGGGTGAGTCTCTCCCTGTCTGGGTTTCACTTCTCTTCATCTGTAAAAGGAGGGGTGTGAACTGGATGTTCCAGGGTCCCTTTCAACAATCAACCATCAATAGTGTTTCTTCTAAGCAAGCACTTTGGATCTAAGGATCAAATGTTGTTTTTGAAAATCATGTAGACTCTGCCTTCAGGGGGCTTACCTTCTCAGTTCTGTGATCTATGACAACATGCATTTATTAAGCACTTCCTGTATGCCAGGCTGTAGGGATACAGAGGATGGCAAAACACATTTAGGGTTAGTCTACAGTCTAATGAGGGTCACAACATGAAAACCACCCAGGGACAACAACAGACAAAATAAAGTGGAGAGAATCAACAGAGGGAAGACGCTAAGGCTTCTTGCAGATGGAGGACATTTAGCTGGAACTTCAATAATAGTAATATAGTCTTGCTTTCAAGGAGCTTATATTCTACCTGAATGCTTTATGAAGGGAATAGGCTTTTGTGGGAGGGCAGAGGGTTAAAGTAAAAGCCATTACTTTGTGTTGGATGGAGCGGTGTTTAAGCTAAGAGGCAAACCAACATAGCTTTAACATCCTTCCAACCAAAGCAGGCACACCCCTCATGGTGCTCTTCAAAACCCACAAAATACCAGCTTTGCTCTTACCTCAGGAGCCATGCTATTTCATCCAGCAACAGTTGAAAAACAAGGCTTTGACCTCAACCTAAACAACTCCATCTTCTGGACCGTTGGATTGATGCCATTTCCCCACTACCCATCACTCCCAGTTGAGTTGAAGAAATAGAAAGCTGTTAAGGTCTCATGGTGCCCATTCAGGGTAGCTTCCCCTACTTTGACCAGTTCTGGGGGCCACTCCTAACTGTTGGCACCATCTAGTGAATTGTCAGTAAATTCACAGATGGATTTTGGTGATCTTGTGATTAAACCACAGGGAGCTGCTTTGGAGCTTACTGTACTCTTCTCTAAGGATGGAACCTTTCAAGGAAAGAGGGAAGCAGTTGCCCCTATACATACTGATCAGAAGCTCACACAAAGCCAGGAGACAAAGAAGTGACCTTTGATTTCACTACAGAGAAAAGGGGGGAATCTATTAGAGTCTGTCCCAGGAGGACAGGACTAGTGGAAAGCACACAGAATTTGGAGTCAGAGAGCCTCGATTTGAACCAGCTCTGACACCTAACCAGCTGTGTGACTGGGCAAATAATAATGATAATACAGCTAACGTTTAGACAGCCCCTATTATGTGCCAAGCACTGTACTAAGCACTTTGCAATCATTCTCTCATTTGTCCTCAGCAACCTTGGGAGGAAAGTTGGCCTTCCAGCAGTCACAGATCTAGAGCACATTGAGAGGGCCTCACATCCAAGTTTCCACACTCAGAATAAACCATCAGATAAATGGGGGGAAGGGGAGAAGCTTCAGGGACCACACTGACAGATTCTTCTGAAGTTGCAAGTCAAAGATTAGAACTTCAAGCTGTGTGAAAACACCTGTGAATCATAGACTTAATTTATTTTTCTGCCCCTACTGAGGATGTGTTTGTGTATATGTGTGCTATGAGTGTGAGAAGACACCACCTCAGGATAAAAGAGAGTGAACATTGCCACAGTTCATTATATGAAATGCTAAAAATGTTACCTTTGGGGCACATGCATAAACGTATTATATCCTGCCTTTTCCCCATTTCCAAATTTTGGCAAGTGGTATTTGTGAGCATCCCATCTTATAGCTCCAAATGGAAACCCTCGTTAATTCATGAGGTTGTTGACATCAACGGTCATTTGTACTGAGCCGTGTTTCTGCGATGGTGGGCATCATCAGCTCAGAAAATTCGGTTCATCAGAATATTTCATTTTCTGACCATACTGATGAACTGCAGAATTTCCTACGTGTATCTGTTCATTTCATTTGTCCATATTTTAAGAAAAGAAACACTTTCTCAGCAACTCTGCTCTGGTAATTAGCTGACTCATAGCTGCCAACTTTGTTTGTCTTGTTACACTGAAATCTCCTTGACTGCTTCTTAAATTTCCCATCGTTCCTTACCACTGGGCGCTGCCACAAAGAGATGAGTTTCTATGGTAAAAGCGCCAACAGCCCCCAGTGCTGTTCCACCCTATTATTATTACTGTGGGTTTTTGTTGTTGTTAAATATAGTAACTATAGCCTCACAATTCAAGCCAGAATCCTTTTGTCATCTCATCCTTCTTCAAATCGACCATTTTCTCATTGCGGGACATTTGTAATACAAACATGAGTTAATTTAAACCTGACCTCAGTCTCCTAGGATCACAGAATCTTGGAGCCCAAAGAGCCTTCAGACTATCTAGTTCAAACCATACCAGAATAGAAGTCCCCTGTATGACTTCCCGTATAAGTGTATCTAGGCTCTACTTGCACACCTCTGCTGATAGGGAGCTCACTCCCCTGGGAGGCAATCCATTACACTTTGAGAGAACTCTCATTATTAAGATGGTTTTCCTAGTGTGAAACCCATCTCTTGTCCCTAGCTCTGCCCTTTGGACCAACCAGGACAAGTCTACATGACAGCCCTTCAAAGCCTGGAAGACCCACCCCATTCTTCAAGTTAAACATCCCAAATCTTTCAACTCCAGTCTCTTTACCATCCTCTTCACCCTACCCTGAACCTGCTTGAGATGTTTGCTCTCTTTTCTAAAATGTGGCTCTCAGAACTGAATACGGTCTGCCCAGACCGGATTGCAATGGAACTATCACCTCTATTGCTTCTCATCCTTCTGGAGCAGCATGAAGTTTCCATGAGCTTTTCTGTTACTGTGCCATTTCTTTGGCTCCATTGGAGCTTCCAGATTGCTAAATTCTCTGGATCATTTCTTTTTCAGATGAGTTGGTCTGTAGCTATCCTTTCTCCTTCTTATACTTGGGAAGCTATGTCCAAGTATAGGTCATTTATTCCTATTCTATTTCATTTTGTGAAGTCAATCTTATCATTCTAACCTGATGAGTGAAATCTTTCTGGATCCTAGCACAATCACCCAACATGACACGTAATCTGTGGAATTCATACTATTCCCTCATCCAAGGCATGGACTCAAAATGTCAAATAGCACAGAACCAAGGACAGATCCCTGAAGTCATTCAGCAATTGATAGGCATCCTTTTAATTTCCAATTCTTTGCCACCATGACAAAAGCTGCTATAAATAGTTTTACACATGTAAGTCTTTTTCCCTCTTTTGTAATTTCTTTGGGATACAGACTTGGTAGGGGTTTTGCTAGATCAAAGTATATGGACAGTTTTGTAGCCTTTTGGGCATAGTTCCAAATTGTTCTCCAGAATGGTTGGATCCATTCACAACTCCACCAACAATGCATTAGTGTCCCAATTTTCCCACATCTTCTCCAACATTTATCATTTTCCTTTTCTGTAATATTAGCTAAACTGATAGGTGTGAGGTAGGACCTCAGAACTGCTTTAATTTGCATTTCTCTAATCAGTGGTGATTTAGAACCTATTTTCACATGTCTATGGATAGCCTTAATTTCTTCTGCTGAAAACTGCCTGTTCATATCCTTTGGGGAATGACTTGTATTCTTATAAATTTGACTCAGTTCTCTATATATTTTAGAAATGAGGCCCTTCTTCAGAGATACTAGCTGTAAAAATTGTTTCCCAGCTTTATATTGGTTGTATTCTAATCTTGGTTGCATTGGCTTTGTTTGTGCAAAATCTTTTTAATTTAATGTAATCAAAATTATCCATTTTGCATTTCATAATGTTCTGGCTCTTGTTTGGTCATAAATTCTTCCCTTCTCCATAAATCTGACAGATAAACTATTCCTTGCTTTCCTAATTTTGTTTATGGTATCACCCTTTATGTCTAAATCATGTACCCATGTCAATCTTATCTTAATACATAGTGCAAGATGTTGGTCTATGCCTAGTTTCTGCCATACTGGTTTCCAGTTTTCCCAGCAATTTTTGTCAGCTAGTGAGTTCTTGTCCCAGAAGCTGGGGTCTTTGAGTTTATCAAACACTAGATTACTCTGATCACTTACCACTGTGTCTTGTGTACCTATTCTATTTCACTGATCCACTACTCTATTTCTAAGCTAGTCTCAGATAGCTTTGATGATTATCACTTTATAATGTAGTTTGAGATCTAGTATGACTAGGGCACCTTCCTTTGCATTTTTTTTTTTATTAATTCCCTTGATGTTCTTGCCCTTTTGTTTTGCCAGATGAATTTTGTTGTTATTTTTTCTAGCTCTATAAAACAACTTTGGGTAATTTGATTGGTATGGCATTAATAATTAAATTAATTTAGGTAGAATTGTAATTTTTATTATATTGGCTTGGCCTACCCATGAGCAGTTGATTTTTTCCATTTGTTTAGATCTCACTTTATTTGTATGAAAAGTGTTTTGTAATTGTGTTCATGTAGTTTCTGAATTTGTCTTGGCAGGTAGACTCCCAAGTATTTTATATTGTCTACACTTACCCATCCTTTTTTTAAAATTAATTAATTTATTTTTAGTTTTCAACATTCACTTTCACAAGATTTTGAGCTCCAAATTTTCTCCCATCTCTCCCCTCTGCCCACCCTAAGACAGCATGCATTCTGATTACCATTTCCCTCAATCTGCCCTCCTTTCTATCATACCTCTCCTTTCTCTTATTCCCTTTCCCTCTATTTTCTTGTAGGGCAAGATAGATTTTTATACCCCATTGCCTATATGTCTTATTTTCCGGTTGCATGTAAAAACAATCTTTAACATTCATTTTTAAAACTTTGAGTTCCATCTACTCTTCCTTCCTTCCTTCCTTCCTTCCTTCCTTCCTTCCTTCCTTCCTTCCTTCCTTCCTTCCTTCCTTCCTTCCTTCCTTCCTTCCCACCCATCCCCTCTGAGAAGGCAAGCAATTCAATATGGGTTATACATGTGTAGTTACACAAAACACTTCCATAACAGTCATATCATGAAAGACTAACTATGTTTCCCTTCATCCTATCTTGCCCCCCATTTATTCTATTCTCTTTTGACCCTATCCCTCCTCAAAAGTGTTTACTTCTAATTACCCCCTCCTCCCATTTGCCCTCTCTTCTATCATTCCCCCAAACCCACATATCCCCTTCCCCCCTACTTTCCTGTAGTGTAAGATAGATTTTCATACCAAATTGAGTGTGCATATTATTCCCTCCTTAAGCCAAAAGTGATGAGAGTAAGGTTCACTCTTTCCCTCTTACCTTCCCTACTTTTCCCTTCCATGGAAAAAGCTTTTTCTTGCCTCTTTTATATGAGATAGTTTGCCTCATTCTATTTCTCCCTTTCTCCTTCCAATATATTCTTCTCTCACCCCTTTAATTTTACTTTTTTTAGATATCATCCCTTCCTATTCAACTCACCCTGTGCCCTCTGTCTATATGTATATAATCCCTCCAAGTACACTAATACTGAGAAAAATCTCAAGAATTACAAACAAGATCTTTTCGTGTAGGAATGTAAACAGTTCAACTTTAGTAAGTCCCTTATGATTTCTCTTTCCTGTTTACCATGCTTCTCTTGATTCTTGCATTTGAAAGTCAAATTTTCTAATCACCTCTGGTCTTTTCATCAAGAATGCTTGAAAGTCCTCTATTTCATTGAATGACCATTTTTCCCCTGAAGTATTATACTCAGTTTTACTGGGTAGGTGATTCTTGATTTTAATCCTAGTTCCTTTGACTTCTGGAATATCATATTCCAAGTCCTGTGATCCCTTGATTTGGAAACTGCTAGATCTTGTGTTGTCCTGATTTTATTTCCACAATACTCAAATTATTTCTTTCTGGCTACTTGCAATATTTTCTCCTTGACCTGGGAGCTCTGGAATTGGGCTACAATATTCCTAGGAGTTTTCCTTTTGGAATCTCTTGCAGGAAGCGATTGGTGGATTCTTTCAATATCTATTTTACCCTCTGGCCCTACAATATCAGGGCAGTTTTCCTTGATAATTTCTTAAAAGATGATGTCTAGGCTCTTTTTTGGATCATGGCTTTCAGGTAGTCCCATAATTTTGAAACTGTCTCTCCTGGATCTATTTTCCAGGTCAATTGTTTTTCCAATGAGATATTTCACGTGGTCTGCTATTTTTTCATTCCTTTGGCTTTGTTTTGTAATTTCTTGATTTTCATAAAGTCATTAGCTTCCATCTGCTCCATTCTAATCTTTAAGGAATTATTTTCTTTAGTGAGCTTTTGAACTTCCTTTTCCATCTGGGCCAATTCTGCTTTTTAGGGTATTCTTCTCCTCATTGGCTTTTTGGATCTCTTTGGCCATTTAGATTAGTCTATTTTTTTAAAGTGTTATTTTCTTCAGCATTTTTTTTTGTTTACTTTAGCAAGCAGTTGACTCTTTTTTCATGATTTTCTTGCGTGATGCATTTCTCTTCCCAATTTTTTCTTTCCTTCTCTTACTTGATTTTCAAAATCCTTTTTGGTCTCTTCCATGGCCTGAGACCAATTCATATTTTTCTTGGAGACTTTGGATGGAGGAGCTTTGACTTTGTTGTCTTCTGTTTGTGTACTTTGGTCTTCCTTATCACCAAAGTAAGATTCTATAGTCTGATTCTTTTTCTAGCTTTTGCTCATTTCCCCAGCCATTTACTTGACTTTTGAACTCTTTGTCAAGGTAGTTCTCTGCTTCCAGTGGGGGGGGGGGGGTGTATATATATATATACCACAATCTGTGGGCCTAGAGCTCCAGAAACAGTGGCTGCCACTGCCCTGCTGCTGCTGGGGGCTCCTCCTCAATGTACTCTTCCACCCTCTCTGCTGCCCTGGGGCTGTGGCCAGACCACTCTACTCTCACAGAGGTCCCACAGGTTTTTTCCACTGACCTTCCAATTTGTCCTTAGCATTTTGGGGTCATGAAGTCTGGAAACCACCACAGGTGTGAGAGATTCAGTCCCCCCAAGGCCTGCTCAGTTCCCTTCTGTGCCAGCACAGCCCACACTAGACTGCATTCTGCTCCCAGCCTGGCACTATAGACACTTCTTGGTGACCTTCCAGGCTGCCTTGGGCTAGAGATTCACTTCACTCCATCATTCTGTGGGTTCTGCAGTGTTGCTACTCCTCCATCTTTGCCTCTTCTCTCCATTCTTTTTTTTTATTAACACTTTTTTATTGATATCTCATTGTATCAACTGCATTTCCAAAAGTATCCTTCTCTATACCCTGCCCAGAGAGTCATTTTTTTTTTGTAAGAAAAAAGAAAAAAGGTGGGTGGGGGAGGGAGCAGTTCAATAAAATAGACAACTCATCAGCTGACTCAAATAGTATACAAAATGCTCTACACCTATAGCACAACGTCTCTGCAAAGAAGGGAAAGAATACATTTTCTTCTTTCGTTTTTAAGGACAAGCTCAATGCTTTGGTGGTGTAGTTGGTGGTTTCCATTTGTATGATTATAGTCATTGGGGTTTTTTCTCTGCTGACTCCACTCTGCATCACTTTGTGTAAGTCTCCCCACGCTTCTCTAAACTTTTCGTAGACCTCATTTCTTAAGGAACAGTAATAGTTCGTTGAATTCACGTACCACAGCTTCTCCATTCCCCAACTGATGGGCATCTACTTTATTTCTAGGCTTTGCTACTATAAAAAAAAAAGTGTTGCTATAACTATTTTGATTTACATAGGACCTTTCTTTCTCTCTTTGACCTGTTTGAGGCATATGCCTAGTAGTGGGATGTCTGGGGCACAACCCAATCCATATCAGCCCTAACAGGTGACTTCTTCCTTTTCTGAGCGTTCATAGACGAGCCTTTCAGTAATCCATTTCTGCATTTTGCTGGGATTCAAGCTCACTAAAGAAAACCTAAAGAATTGAATAGCTATTAATTCTCTCTTTTATCCTTTATCACCATTCCATCCACCCTTTGATTAAGCTCCTCTTTCTTTAATCATCCTCTTGCTACCAGCAGAGCTCAAATTCATCAACCTCCATTCTGAGCTTTCGCCCTCATGACACCATTCTTACAGCATCCTACTCTCCTTTGGTATTCTTCGTTTATTGCATACCTTGGCTTCCATCTTCCGTACTTTTCTTGTTAGATGCCATTATTCTCCTTTAGAAGATTCCTGACTTGCTTTTCAATGGAATTGCTTACACTCTTTGTGTCTTTAGGATTTCATTCTTAAGGGTTTCCCATCCTTCCTGGACCAACTTCCCCTCTAGAATTTCAGGCCATGGAGAATATCCTTTCTTTAAACTCAAGCTGGAATGTGCTTGGCTTTCCTCTACCTATCAAAACTCTAAGAAGGCATGGTCTCTTTCTCCTAAAGTTCCCATCATTTCTACTTCATTAATGAGTTCCTCCTTATTAGCTGGGATCAGCTTCAGACTCACAAATTTCCTTTTACCTTTTGAAGAATAAAATTAAAACAAGTGAAAAATTTATTTGTGGCCTTTTTATTAGGAAAAGATTAATATATTTGCATAGTCAGAGACCCTCATCCCTGTGAGGCCATGTCTCAGTATGAGATCTGTGACGCTTCCCAATTCATCATCCATTTCCTCTATCTGGCTTGGAGGTGTATAGTATAATATTTCTGTTTCTTTTTTCTTTCAGTCTCTCCTGAATGCTCTCTACTACACTTCTCTCCTCAGGTGCCTGGATTTCTTCTCGTGAGCATATTTTTGTAAGATACAATGTTACCCTCTTTTGTCTACTTTGTTGCTTTGCAATGTTACAGCTCTTTAGAGGTCCCACCAAGTCTCCATGCTATGATGTGGGATTTGCCTTCTTGAATTAGAATCTCTAGATCATCTTGTTTACTACATTATGTGTATATATGTATATGAAAAAGGAGGAGTGAGAAAGAGATAGAGGAGAAACAGAATGGGAGACAGTGAAAAGAGAAAGAGAATAGACTGTTAAGAATTAGGATATACAATATATTCAGACATGTGTGTATGTGTGTGTAGAGAGAGAGAGACATAGAAAAATATGAAAACCAACAATACTGACAAAAAGTCATTGGTCATTTCTTGACCAGGTGTGAGTGCCAATAAATCTGTCCCTGGTCCCAGCACATGCCTTAGCTCTCCTAAGTAAGCTGTACGCTGCAGGTTGAACATCCCATAAATCTTAACCTAAAGGAACGCACTTTTTTTGTGTGCCTATTGAGTTGATCCCACCATGTCATCCACAGCTTCCCCTTCTCTGTTGCTCTGCAAGGTGATGATATCCAACAAACTATTATAGGCCTGAGAAAGCTCCTCAAGTTTCCTTTCCATCTCCTGAGCCTGCTCCCTAAGTTCTTCTGCCATCTCAGCCTTGGCCCCCTCCAGTAAATGGTGCAGATCATGTATGAAGGTAATCATGTCCACCAGAACCAGTGCACCTGCTGAAATGGCGCTCACCATCCTGGAGCCTTTGGTCATGGCTAGGGCTGTACCACCAAAGGCTTTCTCCACCTTTTGGGCACTCTGAGTTGAGAGGTTGCCAGTAGTCATGAAATTTTTGGCAGTCCTAGTTAAACAGGGATTGGCTTTGGCCAAGCGGAAGGCATGGATGTTCTTTTTTATTTCTTCCATAACTTGGTTACCCATAGAAACACACTTCTGAGCGACAGAAACAACATGGGGTGCCTCCCTACACAACACTGCCACAGCCGCTTGTCCCCTGGTCCCCTTGTAGTTGCTCACTCGCTCTCTTGCTGCTGAATTCCTGGCACGTTCAATGACGCTTGAGGAAAGGCTAGTCATGGAAGCTACTGCCCCCAAGCCAATCCCAGAAGCTGAGAGGATCAAGCTTCCTCCTGCTGTGATTGGCACAAGAGCCAAGCCCAGGATGCTCATGACACCAGAGAGGACACTGGCGGAACCTGCTATCACATTGGTGATGGCGCATTTCTTGTGGGTCCTGTCAATTTGGTCTGCAGCAGCATGGAGGCCTTGGATACGCTCCTCTAGTTCTGTCTTCTTCTCAGGAAACTCTTTCAGAAAGATTTTGTCCTCAGCTGAGAGACTGTCATCTTGCAAAATGATGTCACCAAACAGCTTGTCTCCATGTAATCCACACAGGGTCTCATAGAGTGCATTAGCTTCTGCCCTATGAATGATTGATGATGATATTAATAATAATAGCTAACATTTATGTAGTACTTATTATGTGCCAGGACTGTGCTAAGCACTTTGCAACCACCCTGGAAAGTGGATGCTATTATAATCTCCATTTTACAGATAAGGAAACTGAGGCAAATAGTGGGTAAGTGACTTGCCCAGGGTCACACAACTAAGAAGTATCTGAGACTGGATTTGAACTCAGGTCTTCTAACTCCAAGCCTGGCATGTTATACCTCAGGAGTTGCCTCGCTGCCCAAATAACAAAATAAATTGCATTTCTATACTCAGATCATAGAATTTCAGAGCATAAAAGAAGTCTGTCAGAAATGGAAATCCTCTTGAGTCCTGGGCATTGGAGGCACCATGGAACAGGGGAAAGTGCACTTGACTGATATGCTGAAATTCCAATTTGGACCTCTTCAATCAATGGATCAGGTATTCATTAAGCCTCAACCATGTGTCAGGCATTATGCTAGGTGCTTCTACAAAAACAAACAAAAGTCCCTGTCCTCAGGAAGGTTATAATCCACTAGAATTCCCTTCTCTGATTTTCAGGTTTCTCATCTGTGAAGCGATGTGGTAGGATTAAATGAATGTTAAGGCCCCTTCCATCTCTAAACCAATGATCCTCTTCATGAAAGGCAGAGTGCTGGCCACTGGGGGAAGGAAAATACAATCCCTGCCCTCAGGTCTAATAAGGAGAATTCTGAAAGCTAAAGGGGTTGATCTTTAGGGCTTCCTTCCAAGTTCCCCAATTTCAAATAATTGATTTTTGGAAGAAGAAGTCAATTCTATGTGCCTGAGCAAAAAGAAGATTGCTTCCTTGGGGGGGGGGGGGGAGCATGAGGTAGGGAATGGGGACCTGGTATCCTTCTTGTTAAGGACCTCAGACCAGACCAAGGAGGTGGGGAGAAGGGTACTTTCCCTCTTTTTTTATGCTAAGCTCTGAACTCTATCCTAGCTCAAACTTTCTACAGCACAGAGCCCCCAGTACAGATATTTAAGAAATGTTTGCTGCCTTGAATTGAATGAAAACCTCTGAAAGGTTCAGCCTGATCCCCAAGTCCACTCAGCCTTCCACTGAAGACTACTTTTAGCTGAGGCACTCTCTTGGGGTACACAGAGCTCCCCATTTCACTTCTACCTTCATATCCCCATCACCTGGCACATATCGCAGAGGAACCGGATCAGTAATGGCACCAATATGGAGTCCCATCATGAGGAAATTCCTTATGCCAGTGCAAGTTGATACCTTCTCTATGTAGACTCAGAGGATTGCCTAAAGAGCACTGAGAGGGAAATGATTTGCCCAGGGCCACAGAGACAGCATTGTGAGAGGTGGAACTTTTTATGTATTTTGTATGGACTGATTTATGTGCACCTCATTTCCCTGACAGAATGTAAACTTTGTGAAAGGCAGGGCCAATTCACTTTTGTCTTTGTATCCTCAGTCTCTAGCAAATAGTAGGTGCTTAATAAATGCACATTGATTTGAATTAAATTCAGCTCTCTCTGTTGTGAAGTGATCTCTAGACTTTCTCTCTCTCTCTTTCTCTCTTCCTCTCTCTCTCTCTGTCACACACACATACACACACACACACACACACACACATTCTGCTTTTCTCTGTCTGTATTTCATGGTCTCTGTCCCTCTCTATCTCTGTCTCTATGTTTTTCTTCTTTCTTCTTCCCTCCCCCCTCTTCTTTCTAGCATTGTCTTCCTTTGTATCTGAACTTTATTCTTGGTCTACATTGATGTGACATCATGACCCTGGTAACTCTCTTCAGCAACTGAGATTAGTGTGGTAATTAATAATATCATTCTTGAACAAGAATGACTGCTTTTTATCAATGACTAGGGAATGAGCAGATGGATGGTTATCCAATTGGCAATGAACATGAAGATAGGAGGGAGAGATAACATGTGAGATGCCAGAGTCTGGATATAATTTATAGGATCATAGATTTAGAATTTAAAAGGTCCTTAGGTACCATCAAATTCAACCCAATCTTTTTTATAGATGAAGGAATTGAGTCTGGAAGAGTTAAATGACTTTTCCAGGGTCACACATTGAGTAAATGTTTGAGACAAGATTTGAACTCAGGTCTTCCTGCCTCCAAGGCCCAGTGTTCTATCCACTGTGCCACCTTAGTAGAGGCACATAGTAGATATGCAATAAGTGACTGATTGATTGATGGTGTTGGGTCATCAAGTGCCTCTCCAAACATGAGTTTAAAACTTTCTATTGTTATAAAGTCCATTGTCGACCTGTGATCAACTCAATTGTTGAACCTCTTCATGCTTGGCTGTCCTTGGACAGCAGATAGAGAGTCTTCACATAACCAATGTATATCTGGCTTGAAAAAGTCCTGCTGGAGCTCATGCTCTGTTGATATAATATCTAAGGACCCAGAGTCACTGCCACCCTGTGCCATGGCATTGGACAAGGGTGCAGTGAGGTGGGTTGGGATCCTGGACAGTATCACTCATGGTCAGTGACAGAGAGAAAAATTATTGCATTCTTTGCCCCGATCAGAAATCTGAGACACTGTGCTACCTTGTGCTACTTCATTATGGAAAAGAAGCTGACCAAGATGGCGAGACACCATATCATTCAATGACTGTTTCTGGAGAAAAGAAGACTCTGATCCCTCTGAACTCTGCCATTCCATGTTCCAAGGCCCCTCCCAACCCTGACATTCCCTGTTCTAAGGCCCTTCCCAACTCAGCATTCTATGTTCTTAGATCCCTTCTAGCTCTGATATTACATGTTCTAAAGACATAAAAGTTATTTTTAAGTATGTAAGGATTTATCATGCAGAAAAAGAATTAAACTTATTCTCTATGGCCCTAGAGGACAGAAGAACACTGGAAAGAACAGTGGAAAGAACAGTCCACTAGTTCTTTGACCTGGACAAATCACTTACCTTCCCTGGGCCTCAGTTTCCTCATCTGTAAAATGAGGGGGTGATATAACCTCTAAAATCCTTTCTAGTTCTAAACCTATGACCTCTAACTTCCATGAGTCTCAGTTTCCTCATCTGTAAAGTGAAGATAATGATAGCATCTATCTCCCAGAGTCATTGTAAGGATAAAATGAGATATTTGGAAAACTTTTTGCAAACCTTAAAGCACTCTAAAAATGAGCTATTATTAGTGCTGATTAGTGCTATGGAACCTAGGAACCCAAGTTGAACAAAAGGGCGCCAGTAGGAGTTCATGGCATGCCTGATGGTGACACCTACTGAAAAATTGTGAGATTGCATCCTAGTTTGATGAGACACTACAAAAATTCAGGCAAAAGGAAAAGGATAGATACATTAATTACAGATCTTTAGTGTTGCAAGGCTCCTTGGAGGTCCTGAAGGCCAACTCTCTCATTCTGCAGGTAAGGAAACTGAGATTGAGAGAGAAGACGTGACTTCTCCACCACCACAAGTAGCAGAGGTAGCATTCGAATTCAGGCCTTCAAACTGTGGTGCATTTCTACTGAATCAGACTTCTTTTACTACATGATGTTTTCTGTAAGCTGTAGTGGGTCACATATGAAGCCACTCAACCTCAGTCATCCAATGGGATACCCCACTGAACACATCATTACAAAGCTCTTCCTGGTCCACCTTTCTTCCCGCAAGCTTGAGAACGTTTTCATTTAAACCATGATATAACTCTGAAGCCTTTGGATGGCTTGAGCTTCAGATTTTGGGGTTACTTGCCTCACCACTCTGAGCCTCAGTTTCTACGTCTATCAAATGGGCATAGTAACACTTATAGCAACTGCCTCACAGGGTTGTTATGAGACTTCGATGTAATAATGTATGTAAAGAGCTTTACAAGAGCTTTAGAGTACTATAGAAATGACAGCTTTGTGTGCCATGGTCACCATTATTCATCAAAGTCAGAAAGAACAGTCTAGAAAAACTGTCATTCAGTCTACCTACAATGTATGTGTACAGCCCTAAGCTCACTGGGCACTGGGGAGCTATAAGATGATTAAGTCACAGTCCCTTCCCTAGAGTCCTAAGAGCTAGTGCTGAGGGAACTTTAAAAGGTCATCTAGTCCACCCTCTCCTTTCACAGACGAGGCCACTGAGTCCAAGAGAATGGACTCAGGTCCATACCCAATGTAATGCAGATAGGAAGTAGTAGATATGGCAGAGGGGATTCCAAGCCAAGTCTTCTGACTAAATCCAGTGCTCTTTCCCCTAACCCAGGCTTTACCACTGAGATCTCAGTCTAGTGAAGAGGGCAGCTTCCCAGGTAGGAAGTCCCCCAATGAGCCTCCTTAGGGACACCAACACCCTGGGCCAGTCACCTCTTTGAGATAGAATCAGCAAAGAATCTCTCCCAAGCTTCATCTTCAGAGAGCTCATTCTGACTCAGCTCTTTCATGCTTTTGGAGTCTGGCATATCCTCATGGATGGCAGATAGAAGGCAGTTGATTTCTAGTGGATGAGGAAAAAAATGGTCAGAGGTCTTGCTTTCTTCTGATCCTTACTGTCTTGGTAACGTTGACCAAGACCTGGCCGACTCTCAGTGTCTTCAACTATGAAATGGGACAGTACTTCTAATACCTATTTATATTTCTCAAGATTGTTGTGAGGAAAGTGTTCTGTAAACCCTAAGGATTGATGGTAATTTAAGCTGTCATTATCCATCATTCAATCTTTCAAGACTTCAGTTACTCAAGTTGCAAAATGAGGGAGTTGGAGTAAATGCTTTCTAAAGCCCCTCTCCCCTCTGACATTCCATGTTCTAAGGGTCCCTCCCACCTCAGATATTCCATATTTTAAAATCCCTCACAACTCTGACATTCCCTATTCTAAGATACCTCCCAGTTCTAACATTACCTGTTCTAAGGGTCCCTCCCAGCTCTAACACTTTGTGATCCAAGGGTTCCTCCCACCTCAGACATTCCATATTTTAAAACCCCTCCCAACTCTGACATTTTGTGATTCTGTGACTGGGTCCAGAGTGGTACCTCTCAGGGCAGAGACTCTGTGGTCTCAAAAAATTTTGGAACCTTGGATTTGAATGTTATCTCTGACCTCTGCCAGCTGTGTGGCCCTGATCAAGTCACTGGACATGTCTGAGTCTGGCTTTCCTAACATATAAACCAGGGGAAATAAGACTTGCTCTCTCTCCCTCCCAGAGTTGTAATGCAAGTGTTTTGTAAACCTTGGAGCCCTGAGAAATGAGAGCATGGTCTCCAGGGAACTCTCAGGATAATAGCTCTGGTTCTGCTAGTGCTCCAAGGTTTACAAAACACTTGCATCACAACTCTGGGAGGGAGGGAGAGCAAATATTGTTTTCCCTGGTTTATATGTTAGGAGAGCCAGACCCAGCCATATCCAGCAACTTGCCCAAGGCCACACAACTGGCAGAGGTCAGAGATAGCATTTGAATCCATGTTTCCAGAGTTCTTTCTGCCACACTGACATCTAATGAGTGATGATGATACTGAGGGCCAGATCTGTGTGACTTGACATCTCTAGGTCTCAGTTTCCTCATCTGTCAGACAAGAAGTTTGTACGATTTAAAGCTCTAAAACTCCTGTCAGTATAGAAAAAGGAAGTATTTGGTACTTGGGTTTTTTGTTTTGTTTTGTTTTGTTTTTTTGAGTAAAGGGCAAAGTTTGCTAGAGGGATGTGGTGTCCATCCATCACAAAGAGCCTGAGCCTGTTTCCCCATCTGCAAAAATGCGTGGGTTGACTCTGAGGTCCCTGAAAGCCTTAGAGCTATATCTGTGATCCTGTTAAAACTCTAAGCCCTATTTTCCTATCCCCCCAATTCCTCCTCCCCTCGTAGTTCAGAGTTCCTCTCCTTGTGGAGAGCCTTTCCCCCTGGAGGAATCCCTAAACAAAATTAGCTGATTTGGGAATCAAAGGTACGGGTTTCAAATCTTGCCTTTGCCACCTACTCCCTGTGTGACCTTATCCAAGTCACTTCAGTATTCTAAACCTCACTTTCCTCTTATTTAAATAATGGGGTCTGACTAGAGCACCTCTGAGATCCCTTCTAGTTCTAGGGTTTTATGGGAGGCTGGTCTTTGGGGACCCTTATCAGCTCCTTCTCCATCCTCCTGCCCTCCTCAGGGCACTGATTCTGCTATGTGTCTGTCCCCTAGGACCTTGACCTTAGCAATGCCTACTGGCATGATCTGATAGAGCTTCACACATGCTGAGTTCATAGGAGACCTTTGACTAGACATTGTAAGTCCCTGTGAGCCCCCTGGAGGTGGGGCCCATGAGATCAAGACTTTAAATATATATAAGTACTAAGATGTTCTAATTTCTAATACAGCAAATATCTAGAGTTACAACTCACATAGAGAAAAATTCTGGGGCAGAGTTCTCAATAATTTTTAAGCATGTAAAGGGGACCTGAGACCAAAATATCTGAGAGCCTCTAGAGTCCAGCATGACTGAGTTTTCTTAGATGAGTGAGAGGCCATACGGCCATACAGATTTCTGGCTGAGATAGATATTCCTCAAGCCCAGGGAAAGGGGCAGGAGGGGAGCTTTGGAGATTTTCATAACTGGACTGAGAATTCTAGCTATTTCCTTGTCTGGGGTGGGATATATATTGTATCTTCAAAGAAAAATGGAAGCAGGGAATAATTCATTTTCATTTTTGTAATCTCAGAACCTTGCACAGAGCCTCACACAAGGGAAATCCTTCTACATGCCCGTTGAAGTAAATTAGTTGAAATGAAGTGGATCTTTCCAAGAGTGACATTCAGACACCATTCTCCCCCATCCAAACTCTCCTGCCATTTTTTCAATCCATGTGGAGACTGAGTGACTAGAACAGGTAAACCCAGGGCTATAGGCTGATGACCTTTATTTCCAGAACTTGATAATGCTAAATCATTCTAGATTTGGACTATTGCAAGTCTCGATAATGTTCAATTATCCTGGGTCTGGGTAATGTGGAATTATTTCAAGTATGGATAATGTTGAACTATTTCAGCTCTGGATAATACTGAGTCCCAAATCTGGATAATGCTGAATTATCCCAGTTCTGGGAAATGTTGAATCATTTCAGGTCTGGATAATGTTGAATTATTTCAAGTCTGGATAATGTTGAACTATTCTACTTTTGGGTAATGCTAAATGATCCCAGATCTGGATAATACTGAGCCACCTTGAGAAAAGGAAAGTGATACCTTGTTTGCATTTCCAGAACTTTTGAGTAATGGTATCCAGAAGGTGTTCCATTATTTTTTTCCTGTGTAGCTTGACTAAGTGAGTTGAGGATGAAAGAAATGATATTTCTCCCTTTAAACAAAGAAAACAGAAAACAAAGATTAGGAGTAGAATCTGTTAAGGAAAGTATGTTTATATATGTATGTGTGTGTACATTTGTATATGAATGTGTATATATCCATATCTATATGTAAATATGTCCATACTTAACTGAAGCCTTTGGTGGGGATGAGAAAACAAAGTAAAAAGCGTTCAGCAAAGAATAAAAGAAAACTTACAAGAAAGCAAAGTAAAGATGGACAGCTCACAGCACAGCACATACTATTTATTAGTGCAGGCTTTCTTGAAATGGAAATTTCACAGTTTTTTTCTTTTCTAATTTTATGTTTAAGTTGTAATATTTAAGTATGTTTCCTTTCTTATTATGCATTTAAGTTTTAGTATTTAAGTCTAAAATTTAAAACAAGGTAAAAAATTTAAAAACCCAGACCTTTTAAAGTCTCTAATATATGAATAGGTGTGTCCCAGAAATTGATTCATAAGATAGTTGTTGGAACTTGAAGTATATTTTCCTTTAGCAAGAATGTTACAAAGGTTCGATTCCCAGACTAGCCCCCCAAATCCATATAACAAGTCCTTCTTTGAGACATTATCATAGTTTGTGGGCAGCTAGGTGGTGCAGTGGATAGAGCACCAGTACAGGAGTCAGGAGGAGCTGAGTTTATATCTCACCTCAGACACTTGACACTCACTAGCTATGTGACCTTGGGCAAGTCACTTAACCCCAATTGCCTCATCCTGGGTCATCTCCAGTCATCCTGATGAATATCTGGTCACTGGATTCAGATGGTTCTGGAGGAGAAGTGAGGCTGGTGACCTGCACAGCCCTCCCTCACTCAAAACAAAGTCAAGTGCAAGTCATGTCATTATTTCTCTGATGGCATGGTCTTCTTTGGCAATGAAGGATGAACACACACTTCATAGTTTGTAAGTGACACTAGGTAATCAAAGTCCCTTTCAGTAGAACATAAGCCCTGACAGGGCTGGTTCAGATACTAGCTTGACAGAAAGCAAATGTTTCCATTATCCACTGACCAGCCTAAATTTGGGAAGGTTCATGTTCAGGTTAGCCACCTTTGGTCCTAATAACTCATGAATAAGAAATAATATGGCACTAAGCAATTAGGATCTACTCCACAAAACGAATAACAAAATTTAATGAAAAAAAGAAAAAAGTACATAGATATATAGAAATATAGCACCTAGGTGGTACAGTGGTTAGAGTGCTGGACCAGTACGAAAGACCTGAGTTCAAATGTGACCTTAGTAGCTATGTAACTCTAGGCAAATCGCCTGTAGTCTTTCTGCCTCAATTTCCTCATCTGTAAAATGGGGGTGATAATAATAGCACCTCCTTCCCAGGGTCATACTGTAGTCCATATACTTTATTTGATTTTATTTTAAATTATTTTTATTGATGCCTCTTGTTTTGATAGCCCAATCATTTTTAAAATACTCCCCTTCATCCAATCCCCAAAAGGAACCTTCTCTTGTAATAAAGAAAGATAGTTAAACCAAAACACCCAGCATGTGACAGGGTCTGGCAACGTATGCAGCCTTCTGCCCTGGTTGTTCCCCACCTGTTTACAAAGAGGAGTGAGATTGACCTGTTTTGTTTTTCATTCTTTAGAACCATTCTGGGTTTTTTCAAATTCTCAGTGTCCAGTTCCCTTCTCTAATCTTTTCATTTACACGGTTACAGCAATTATTTTAAAGCAGTCCTCTCACTTTATAGATGAGAAATCCAAAGCTAGGACAGGGGAACCAGTCACACAAGGAGGAAGCAGCAGAGGTGGGCTTCAGGTTGGGATCGCGTGACTCCAGATCTGCAGCTCTTGCAGCTGGGGCTGTGGTTCTCAAAGTAAGGAATCATGGGATCTTGAGGGTCATCTGGTCACATATTTCTCTTGTGCCTTGGAACCATAGATCTTAGATCAGGAAGGGACCTCAGGCCCCTAGTTCAAGCTCCTAATTTTACATCGGTGGAAACTGAGGCAAAGGTAGGTGAAATGACTTATATAAGGATTTGAACTCAGATCTTCTGACTTCAGATTCATATGCTCTAGGACTCTTGTTGTATCGTCTTAGATAGGAGGGGGTTGGTGTTGTTGGGTGGTATGTCTAGCTGGGGAGGAGAAGAGGGTAGATGGGGAGGGGAATTGGAGAAGGGGAAAGAAGGGGAAGAGAAGGGAGAAGAGGGGAGGGGAAGAGGGAGAAAAGCAAAAGAAGGGGAAGACAGATGAGAGAAGGGGCAAGGGGAAGGGCTGGGAGAAGGTGTGGAAAGAAGAAAGGGAGGAGAGAGGGAAGGAAAAGGGGAGAGAAGGGGAGGAGAGGTGAGAGGAGGGGAAGGGTAGGGAAGAGAGGGGCAGTGGTAGGGGAAGGAGGGGGAAGAGGAAAGAAGGGAAGGAGAGGGGAGGAGAAGGGAAGAGAGAGGAGGAAACAGAAGGATAGGGAAAAGCAGGGGAATGGAGCAGAGAAATGACGAAGGGGAAGGAAAAAAGGAGGGGAGGCAGTAAAAAGAGAAGGAGGAGAGAAAGGAAAGGGGCCCCACTTGGGGCAGAGCTCTCAGGTGCCGGGGGTGGCTTAGAAGTTGGTGGGACCAGTGCCAGCTCCTGAAGCCTGAAGCCCCAAACCTGTTCCTCTAGGTGTGGGAGCAAGGGCATCTCTGTTTACAAAGCCTGCAGAGAGAGCTCGAGCTCAGTCCCCTGGGGGCTGCCTCTGGAATGTCTCTGGGGCTAGAGCTAGGGCTAGCCTAGGAAGGCCTAGATGGTTTGGTTCAGGAACTAGGAGAAATGACATCCGAAACTGTGACACCCAGAAAGCCTCCCTTCCCGCTGCTGGCAGCAGGCATAGTTTCTGCCCTTCCTGGCTTCCGAGGCTTTCCACAGCCTGGTACCATCTGGCCTGTTTGATCTGACCTGTCTCTTGCAGGGATAGGGCGCTGAGCTCAAGGTCAGGAACATTCTAAAGGGTTGGACTAGACCATCTGAGTCCCCACCAGTGCTAAGTCAATTGGCAAGCATTCACTGTGCTGTGTGCAGGGGATACAGAGACGGACATTCAACAATCCTTGCCCTCAACAATCTTCTATTCCTTTGAGGAGACAACAGGCACATCTATAAGTAGTTAGGAATTGGGGTCAGGACACAACTGTGAGTTCTTTGGTATAATAGTGATAATAGCTAACAGTTCTCTATGGCTTTAAGGTTGGCAAAGTTCTTTAAATATGTTCGTGTTTGAGTTTTCTAATGCCCCTGGGATATGGGTGCTATTATCATCCCCATTTTATAGAGGAGGAAACTGAGAAAGCTGAGAAACGAGAAGTGACTTGCCCAGAAACACAGAGCTAGCACGTGTCCGAGTTAAGATTTGAACTGATGCCTTCCTGACTTAAGCTGACACTCCATCCACTGTGCCAGGGGGGGTATCTTAAGCCATTGATTGAGAAAATGCAGAATGACAACAAATTACTCTAATTCCAGGGTTCTAGGTGGTTTTTTTGTTAGGTTTTGACCCAGTCCTAGTCTCAGGGAGCTGTCTGGGCCACTAAGGGGTCAGATGCTTTGCTCAGGGTCCCCCAGACAGTAAATATCAGCTGGCACTCAATGCGCACGCGCACACACACACACACACACACACACACACACACACACACACACACACACACACACACACACACACACACACACACACACACACACACACACACACACACACCACCATCAGCACCAGCAGCCTCACAAGCCCCAGCTGACTTCTCTCTCCATTAGACCTCATTCTGCTCCTATACAGGCATTGTTAATTCCATGTTATTGATGAACAGATTTGAGAGGCACAGAACTTCCTAACTGCAGGTCTAGAGCTCTATCCATCCCCTCTTTCTCTGTTGGTACTGAAGGGAGCTCTGGAAGCCCCCCAGGGAAGGGCCCCACAGCCAGTTGCTTGTAGCCTTGGCCTCAGGCCCTCTTTAGAGCCTCCTAAATATATTTGGATTCAAGTGGCAGCTGCATGGAATGCGGTCTCCAAGGAGTGGGCAGGCAGATGGGGCAGGTGGGCAGGCAGGCAGGCTGGCTCCTTTCTAAATATAACTGCAGCAGAAGAAGGCCAGAGTTCATCTGGACCCAAGGGCCTGTCACCTTCCCTACCCCCAGCCACGTCAACTCAGGCACTAAATAACAGAGCTAGACCCTAACCCTTCTTGTGTGGGGGACAAAGGGGAGTAGTGGGAGGCCTCCCTGGCAAGGAAAGAAAGGGGCCTGGGCTCTGGCCCCACTTGTATCTTCCTTACCTTTGGGCCTTAGTCCTTTTATCTAGGAAGAGGAGGGGGTTTGGAGGGAACACAGTGTCACGGAGACAGCCCTGAATTCAGACAGAGAACTTGAACTCCGCTCTGCTCCTTAATCCTGTGTGACTTCAGGCAGGTGACGTCCCTTCTCTGGGCTTCAGCTTTCTCATTTGTAGAATGAGAGATCTGGACCACATGGCCCTTTCAGCTCTAAATCTACGACCCCTCTACAACAAGGGTCCCCTTCACCCAGAATCCCCTGCCCCCCACAAGGAATCCTTGGCTAGCTTTCAGTCATCTTGAATGGGGGGAAATGACATCTTTATTGTCTCCAGTCTCTAAGTGAAGCGAACACATTCTTCAAAAACATGGCTGAGAAGTCTTTAAAAAATACATCTTCAAGTTTATTGAAGATGACAGATTGGGATGACATTTCTACATCTAAACATCTATTGTTTCTCAACGTAGTTTAGACTTTACATCATCCTTTCATTATGAAATTAGATTAGGCACTTGGCTCATGTTTTGTTTCGAAAGAAAGAAACCACATTTACCTGTAAGCAAACTAGTAGATTTTAAGAGTGTTACAAATCTTAAATATCTGCTACAAATCTTATCTTAATATTACATTATAATTAATCATTCTAATAATGAATATTAATCATATAAACATAGAATTGTGTTATGGAAAATAATTAGGCACCATTATTAATATCAACACTTGTTATAATTAATTATTGATGTTAATTAATACTTCAATGTTATAAATCTTAATATGAATTACAAATCAAATTTTAATTATTATTTTCACTTGCCTTCTTCACTAGACTGACTGCTGTGGGGGGTGAGAGGTGGGAGGGGGTGGTCCTAGCTCTCTCCAGTCAAGCTTTTTCAAGCTAGGCTGGACCCTTCATCATCCTCTTCTTCTTGGACTCTCCCCCATTCCCGGAATATCTGACTACAAATAGTCTTTCCTGGTTGGATTGATTGGATCATAAACTGAGGATTCTAGTATTTCTGCCAAGAAAACCCCAAATGGGGTCACTGAGAGTCGGACACGACTGAACAACGATAGCCGCTACCTCCTCCGGTTGTTGTGAAAATCAAGTGAACCGATATTGGTAAAGTGCTTTGCAGACCTTAAAGGAGCCTCATAAAAGTTAGCTGTTATTAAGAGTATCCAAATAAGTAGAGATAAAGGATACAGATGGTGAGGACTGAACCCAATGGCATGTAACACACAGGGCCTGCTTTCCTGCGTGACTCAAACCTTGATACCGTAAGATTCACTGAGGTATCGCACAGTGTAACTTGTTCCGAGCCGGATTATTGAATCCGGAAATGATCCTTTCTCACCTCTGTCTATGAGATTCGAAAGGGTTTGCTAAAGTGTGATGTTAAATACATCTTTGGGAACCAAAAACTTTTCCTGGGGGAATGCTCCTTCAACTTTCCAATTTACCAACATTTTCCATAAAGTCAATCCTGAGAAAAGCCTGTGTGTTCCAACAAGTGAGATACGGCTGTAAAAGTCCTCTAGAGGAGAGGAAGGAGTCATTAGTCAGGGGACAGGACAGAAATGGAGAGTGTCTGCCAGTCATACAGACTGGATCCCATACCAGGTTAACTAAGCCCCAAGCCCTATAAACGTGTTTCCTGCTAGCTAGAGGAGTAACCTTGGGAACTAGCCAGCTCGCTGAGAAACTCCTGGGCTGAATAGTTTTCTTGATTTTAAAAGACTCCCCTAGAGCAGCCCCTCTCCTTTACGAGCCACCCACCTGACTGCTTAGCTACGTGGCTCTGTACTCACTCTCCCTCCACAGATCCCTGCTGAGTCCTGGCAGGGGGTCCATGCGCCCCAGTCAACAGCATACAAGGTACAAGACAGGTGTTCTTACCTCTTCAAGGGCTGCTCCCCCGTCAGTGGAACAGTATGCGTCTGAGTCTAACAGACACCCTTGGCTGCCTCGGAAAAATTGATGAACCTAGACAGAATATCAGTTGGTTTTTGGATTTTTCCCTAGTCCACGGGGAGTCAGTTGCAATGTTTGTACAGCCACGCCCGGCAGGGTCACTTGGCACTCTCAGAGAGGGACTTGCTCATTTCTGGGGCAGCCTTAAAACCTCATAAAGATCTCGCTTTGTGAACAGGAGAAAATAGGAATTGCTCGGTAAAATGAGCTCCGATCTTATCTCCCCCTTCCTTTCTCAAGTCTCCTAACCAGGCGTTGCTGGAAGGAGCTCAAAGCCTACATGTGTAGACACACAAACAGCACCTGTGCTGGGGGGATCGCTAGACTATTTGTAGTTAGCCCCAGTCAGCAGCCCCCGAAAGGCCCCAGAGTGGAGAGAGCCCCCACAGCAGAAGCTAGCAGAAGGAAATAAACATCTGGCTAAATTGGAAGAAAAGTCACAGCATGACTCTGTTGTTTTGCCTGGCCATGAACACATACTTGGCTCCTCTTACAATTCTGGGAGGCTTGGACTTCGACCCTGAATCTAGGCACACATTTGTTATGTGTAGCAGGGATAACTTCACATGAAGTATGGGGGGATGTAACGTGGAGGGAGCAGTAGAGAACCTGGGTTCAAAGCTCAATTATTATTCTTATTAGGAAACTGTGCCTCATTTTTCCTCAATTATAAAATGAAAGTTTGGACTAAGAAAATTTCCAAGCATCCTTCCAGCTACAGATCACATTTGGGTAGCTCTTTCTACCTTTCCCCTAAAAACACATGCCTGAAATTCACTATTTATAATTTATTCCATTGGCAAAGGAATTGTCCTTTCCCTAATGTTCTTTTTCATAAGCAGGAAACCAGGAGACAGAGCAAGTAAGATATTATAATTATTAACACAACGTAGATAGTGTGAGATTTGTGTAGCTGGGGTACTATCTCTCACAGCTGCCCCAGATTTGAGGCTCTGTAGGGGTCAGTGCCCACGTGAAGCCCCCACTGCTGTATGCACTAATTACCTCCCATCTGGAGGACAGAGGCAGCTAGGTGGCTCTGTGGGTAGGGCATTGGACCTGGAGTCAAGAAGATCTGAGTTCCTCAGATTTTCACTAGACTAGAATTTAAATCTATCCTCAGACTCTCACTAGCTGTGTGACCCTGGGCAAGTCACTTAAACTCTGTTTGCTTTGGGAGCAGCTAGGTGACTCAGTGGGTAGAGCACTGGACCTGGAGTGAGGAAGACCTGAGTTCAAATTCAGCCTCAGATACTAGCTGCATGACCCTGGGCAAGTCACATAACCTCTGTTTGCCTTAATCCATTGGAGGAGGAAATGACAAATCATTACAATATCTTTACCAAGAAAACCCCATATGGGGTCATGAAGAGTCGGACATGACTAAACAATCTGGAGAACATTTTAGTTAAAAACAGAGCAAATATATACAAATATATATAATAGTTTGGAAGATAATCAAAAACATGTTGATGAAAGTAACAATAAAAAAAATCAGATGTAGCATTCTATCTGTCCTACAATTTGCCACCCCACTAATGAAGGAAGGTACTCACATCAGGAACATTTATAACTGGGGAACACAGATTAAGAGGCACACCCTTCAGGACACATAAGGGTCCATGTATGGTCAAGACAACTCAAACTTCTAACATAGCTGGGTTGCTGACATCACTCTGCTACTCCCTGGTGGGCAGCTCATCTTACTCTCTGTGAGTCACATTGATGGGTGTGGAAGGCTCCTTGTCTATGCTGGGTATCAAGTGTCTGTTCTCTACTGAGTATTGTATTTCATCTTTCTTTCTTTTGATTGTCTCTGCTTAACACATGGATGCTAAAGCTCTCTCTGCTACCATCTTCTGGACTTGAGTTCTTCTGAGCTAACTTAGGTTTGCAGTGCCCAGCTGTGAATATATAGCAAATTGAAAGTTCTTTCACCAGGACAAGCTGATCACTTTTTAGTCCACAGCCAAGCGTACAAGTCATAACACCTAGACCGGGGCGGCCAAAAGAAAGCTAGCCAGAGCTCCCCAGGTGTTCATTAAATCTATTGCTTTGATTCTCTGTGTCTGGTGTGGATTCAAAATCAGGGGTTTCAGGCAACTATCTGATTTAGGGTTAGAAATTCTTTGTATTTGGAATTATGCAAATAAAGGGACTAAAATGTCCTTAACTTTTGACTCAGAGATTTCAATTATAGGTATATCCACCCCACCTCCTGAAGAAGTCACTGTCCAAAAGAAAGTCCCCATATACAGCAACATATTTATAGCAACACTTTTGTGTGAGGGGAGGGGGGTAGCAAAGAATGGAAAACAAAGTCAACACCCGTTGACTAGAGCATGGCTAAACAAGTTGTAGTATGTGATTGTTATGGAAATCTTACTGATTTCAAACCTTATTGATGACAAATGTGATAAAGACAGAGAAACCTGGGAAGACTTAACTTGAACTGATGCAAAGTGAAGCAGAGCCAGGAGAACAATATACATGATGGCTACCACATTGTAAATGGAAAGAGCCACCCCCAACCCAAGAAATTTTTTAAAAAATGAAAAAATCATGAAGAACAAGATTAGAAAATGTTTGAAAAGATACAATTTTGCGGAGGTGGTGAAGGGGCAGACAGGAATATTCTGTGAGTATGTAACATTGCACATAATGTCAGAATTTTTAATATATCAATTGGTTTTGTTGGACTGTTCTCTTCTCCCTCTTTTAAAAAAAATTTTTCCCTATAAAGGATGGTTCTCTGGAAAAGGAGAAGGGGAGGAATAATGGGGTAAATCTAGGCAGTATAAAAACAACAATAAAAAATCCATGCAAATCAGTTTAAAAAAGGAAATTTCTTGTAACTCTCATTTAACCTCTCATGGTGTTCCCATGTCCCCCCAAGCCAGATTAGGGTTTCTGTCCCTCCCTTGCTCTCGGAAACTCGATAGAGGCTGAGGCTATGAAATCCACTTTGCCTGGATGATCTTTCAGGTTCAGTTGTAAAGGAAACTGAGTCAGAACCAATATTAAGCAGAGGAGTTCATTGCCTTTCATTCTTGGGTCCACCTTCTCACCTGTTTCACAACTTGGGGAATGGCTGGCAACCAAACCCTTGACTTTGGTGCTCTGTTCTCCCAGTGCAAAACCTCTGTCTCCCTACATAGAATTTTATTTTAGATTTATAAATTTTTTATAATTTAGAAATTACTTTGCAACTCAATGGCAGAGATCTCTGGGAAGAAAGAGAATATCTCAATAATAGGACAATCTCGAGAATGATTGAGAAGTCAGACAGTCCCTACACTAAGGGAGAGCACATTCCAACAGAGAGGTCTTACAGAGGTTTCAGGGCAAGTCTGATGGAAAGGTCCCTTAGTCCTTAGGTTGTAGGGGCAAAGCAGATGGGAATGATGTTTCATTAATGTTATTTCCACTGATAAAATCCTGTCAGTTTCTGATGTTGAACCATTTGACAGAGCCAAGAACTTTAGTGGTGAGAGGTTTCTTTCTGGGTCTTCAGAGCTGTGCAGGAGCAGTGGCCAGTACTAATCTGGAAGGGGAGAGAAGGGCTACCTCCTCTAGCAGCTTGGACTGGAAGCGGGACCAGTGATTTGGGACTGCTGCTCCCAGGGGCTCTTGGACATACCCATTGGGTGTTAGTGGTGGTAAGGAAAAGCAAGGGATGGAGTTTTTCTCAAGTGATTGCTCCCTTCAGTGATGGCTCAAGACCTGTGCTGGAAGCAGGACTGGTCATCTGCAGGGCTTCATTATTCCCAAAATTCTTTGGTTCAAAGGTTCAAGTTGTGTCCCTTTAGGTCTCAGGGCCAGAGGATTTGACTTGCCTGGTACAAATTCCTTCCCGTCTTTCCCTCAGGATACCCTGATGTCATCCCTGACACCTCAGAGCGAGTAAATTTACCAGATGCTTCTCTTTCTTTCTTGCAAAAAAAAAAAGGATTATTTATATTTAAGATTTAAAAATTTTTTTTGATTTTATTTTTAACATTTAAAAAAACTTGTTCCAAATTCTCTTCTTCTCTCTCACTCTCCCCCATCCACTGAGAAAGTAAGCAGTAAGATATCAATTATACATGTGAAATCAGGCAAAATCTATTTCCATATTGCAAGAAAAAAAGCAAAAAAAAAGTGAGAAAACTAGACTTCCATTTGCATTCGGAGCTCAGCAGTCGTCTCTCGGGAGGTGGAGAGCAGTTTTTCACCATGAAGTTTTTAGAATTGTCCTGGATGATTGAATGTATTGTTCAGAGTAACCAAGTCTTTCACAATTGATCATCATTACAACATTACTGTCGCTGTGCACAGTGATGTCCTGGTTCTTCTCACTTCACTTTGCATCAGTTCATATAGGTCTTGTCATCGTTTTTTCCGAAATCACCCCCTCATCATTTCTTCTAGCATACTAGTACTCCATCATAAGCATATGCCACGACTTGTTTAGCCATTCTCCAACTGATGAACATACACTCAATTTCTAATTCTTTCCCACACAAAGAGGTGCTATAAATATTTTTGTACATATAGGTCTTCTGGTTTTTTTTACGTCTTTGGGGCACAGACCTAGTAGTAGTATTGCTGGGTCAAAGGGTACGCACAGTTTTATAACTTTTGGGGCATACTTCCAATTTCTTCTCCAGGATGGTTGGAGCAGGTCACCACCCCAACAGTGTTTCTATTTCTCCATATACCCTCCAGCATGTGTCATTTCTGACAGGGATTAGAGTTGTTTTAATTTACATTTCTCTAATCATTAGTGATTTAAAACATTTTTTCATATTACTATTGATAACATTGATTTCTTCTATGGAAAACCGGCTGTTCATATCCTTTGACCATTTATCAGTTGGGGAATGGTTCTTATTTTTATAAATTTGACTCTGTTCCCTATATATTTGAGAAATGAGACCTTTATCAGAGAAGCTTGTTCCAAAAATTTTTTTATATTGGAAATTGGAAACAACAGTTGTGTTGTAATGCTGACCAGTTGTGAAAGACGTGGTTACTCTCAACAATACATTGAATCATCCAGGACAATTCTAAAAACTTCATGGTGAAAAACTGCTCTCCACCTCCCGAGAGAGGACTGCTGAGCTCCGAATGCAAATGGAAGTCTAGTTTTCTCACTTTTTTTTTGCTTTTTTTCTTGCAATATGGAAATAGATTTTGCCTGATTTCACATGTATAATTGATATCTTACTGCTTGCTTTCTTAGTGGATGGGGGAGAGTGAGAGGGAAGGAGAGAATTTGGAACAAGTTATTTTGGAAAATTTTTTTATATTATGTCATTGTCTATTGCATTTTTTTAGCAAAATGCATCACTCTCCTTTCCTTTCCCAATTTTTCCTCTACCACTCATTTCTTTCTTTAATTCTTCCAGGAATTCTTGTTGGGTTTGTTAGCAATTTGCATTTTTCTCTGGCGTTTTGGCTGTGGTAATTTTCTCATTGCTATCTTCTTCTCAGGTTGTATCTTGGTCTTGCCTACCATGTAGTCATTTTTAAGGGTCAAGTTATTGTTCTTATCGTCACTGTTGTTTTTCATTCATTTTTCCAACCTATTTCTTGACTTTGACTTTTATGCTAAAGTTGGGCTCTGCTCACCTGAGTGGGGAGGTACTGTCCCATTTCAGAGCTAGTTCAGGCTTTTTGGTGTTGCTGTTTTCAGAGCTAGTTCAAGGGGGCTGCAAGTTTTCAGTGCTTCCAAGGTGGTATGATTCTGGGAGAAGTGTGGTCGCTGCTTTCCTGGCTTGTGGTTTGGTTTTTACCCAGGAAGTGCCCTTGTTCCCCTGAAGCTTCAAGCACCAGTGCTCCTCTCCACCCTGGAACTGTGACCCAGAACTACATACAGGCAATAGAACTACCAATCAGCACCAACTGCACCCAGCAGCAGCAATGGGTTCCTTATAATCTCTTTCTGACCAGTTGTCCAACCCTCTGGGCTGAAACTACTACTGCTACTATTGGGACCACCTCCAAGGTCCACCATTGGCTCTGCCACCACGTGCTCTCCTGTCTGACCTCCACCCCAATGCCACAGACCTCTCCTGACAACCTTCTAAGTTGTCTATGGCTGGATAGATGTCTCACCTTGATCTTTGGTTGACATTACCACTCCAAAATTTGACTGGAGGCATTGCTTCAAAGTTGTTAGGAGAGTCTGGCTTTGTTGCTGCCTCTACTCTACCATCTTGGCTGCACATTGTTTTATTCATGTTCTTTTTATAAAATGTACTGTTACTTCCCAATAGCCCCTCTCAATAGAACCTTCCCTTGTAACAACTAAATGAGGCCAAAGAAAGAAATTCAATTTGTTGACTAGTTCTGGAAATGTATGCCCCATCCTGTACCAGTGGCTCATGACCTCCCTGCAGCAGGCAGGACACATCCTTCACATCCAGCCATATTCGAAACTTTTCCTAGAATTCTAGAGTATAAGAGCAGGAAAGTATTTAGACAATATAATGTCAGAGCTGGGAGGGGCTTTAGAGCAGGGGATTTCAGGGCTAGGAAGGACTTTAGAACAGGGGATGTCAGAGCTGGGATGCACCCTAGAACAGAAAATGGTGGTGGGGGAATGCATTTTATAGATTAAGAAGAAGAGGGCCCTAAGAAAAGAAGCAGGCTGGTGGAGTCACACAGACAGGTCAGTTCAGAACTAGGACTAGAACCAGGATTTCTGGACTCCCAGGTCAGGATTTTTCCCCTCCAGGGGGCTACTTCTGTGAGAGGAAGAGCAGCCAGAAGCCCAGTGGGAGCCCAGTGGGAAGGAGGTACTGGAAAGCTAGGGGAGGGTGCAGAAAGAGGAGTTTGGGGACCAGAAACACTTGGCCCATTTCAAGCATTGCCCAGGGCTGGCCTGGGATAGCAGATTAAGAAGGCCTGTCGGAAGTGGGGAAAGCAAGAGGGGGGTCAGGACTTAAGAAGCTGTTGTGTTTCTCTGAATACCACCCTGGGTTCAGGGCAGGTTCCAAAGGGAGCCCATATCTGAGGGACAAAGAGAAATCCTGAAGGAGTCAGCTGAGGGACCCCCTAGGGTTACAGCTTCATTGCCTGAGAAGAAACCTCCTTTGTTCTCATTGGGAAACACTGTCCAGGGGAGCTGGCTGGCCTCCCAGGCCTGGGCATGAAGAGCAACTGAACATTATGTATTGAGTTTTTAATCAGATCACTTGGGTTCGGATCCCAACTCTGCTTCTTACTACTTGTGGGGCTTTGGATAAGTCACTTCCCTGCTTAAGCCTCAGTTTATCCATCTGTAAAATTAGAGAGATAGACTAAATCAGAGGATCTTAATTTGGGTTCTGTGAACTTAAAAAATATGTATCTATTTCAATATAACTTATTCTTTATGCATTTAAAGCATGATTCTGAGAAGGGCTCCACAGGCTTTACCAAGTTGCCAAGTCTAATCTACCACAGCCCCCCAATCTGGGGGAGGGGCCAGTCATGGTAAGCTAAGGTAGTTGTTCTCTCCTCAGCTCCGTGCCCTATGGGACCCCTCTCTACAAAAGGGAGACAGGAATGAACAATGACTCACCTCACTTAAGGCACTACAGAGAATTAGTACCAAGTAAGGGCTGTGATCTGAAGCAAGGAAGGTGACATATGAATGCCAGCTGCTTCCCAGAGGCACCTTGGTGATGCATCAAAACAGACCCAAGGGCTCCCAGTCTTGGCTCAGGAAGAGAAACTGGATCCTGCTCAGAGCAGGTGGTGAGGCCTCCCACCTGTACCTGAGCTCTGAAGCCTGTCCCCAAATGGGTGCTCACTGAAGACCCAGTTCTGACTTGGACATCACTCAAACGATAAGAAAGGGATTTCTGAGTTAATTTCTTTGCTTCACACTGAGTTGGGAAGGTCAGTCCCACCTAGGAAAGGTAGTTTAAGTATATAATAAAGATCCTTGGGACATGGAGTTAGAAGATCTAGGTTCCCTTGGTAAGTCATCTTAGAGTTTGTTTTCTCATCCATAAAGTGAAGATCACTTTATTGATATATGTAAAGTTAGAGGTCACTGAGTTGGTAAATCAGTTGAGGTAAGTGATAATAAGCTGTGCCTGATTACATTTATCAGGTGAAAACACATCTCCTTTTTTTGCTAGGGCTAAGCAGGCCTGGCCACCTCCCTAGGTATCATAAGAAATCGGTTTGGATTGACTGAAGGACTTGGCTCTTGCCTCCTGAGTCCTGTATTAAATTGTTAAGCTAGTTGGAATCAGAGAAGTGGTGACAGAGAAGAAAGTGACAAAATTCTCTCTTTGGGAGGTGACAGCTTCAACCTAGGCTTCTTCTCTCCACTAATCCCACTTTTACTCTCTTGTCTGGAAGGGGGCCTTGTGAACTTTGGAGAGCTGGAGGATTTCAACTTTTGTATGAGCAGCATCCCCAGAATAGCTGATTGCAAAGCCTGCATCAGTAGCCAAGGACAGACTTAAGGAAGATTCAAGACTCTACAAATAGCCAAGCAGAAAAAACAGGACACTTTGCCTAAGGGGAACATCTTGAGAACTCCAACAAAAGGACTTCAAGGAGGTGTGAGTTACTCCTTTGTCACTTGTGTTTGAGTCTGCTCTATATGTTGTTGGGAGACTATGTACATAGGAGAGTGTTCACTGACTTTAGAGCCTTTTTTGTTTTTTTTTTTAAAAACAGTTATAGAGACATAATAAAATACTCCCTTCTAAAAACTAATTAAGTCTGCCTGACTGATACCAACTGAAAATCATAGCTAGAAACACACGAAAGGGGCTTGAGAACTATGAAACATTAGAGAAAAATACACCTAACCCTTCAGGGATACCCCTAGACTTTGAGAGGATAAGAATTAGCCACTTAAGCTCTGGGAGCCTGATCTCCTAGTGTGCATAGAGATTGTGGTGATAGTTTCAGAGTATGTGCTACACGATTATGGGTTTAGAGCTGGAAATGAACCTCTAAATCAATCTAGTCTAATCCTTTCATTCTACATATGAAGAGAATGAGGATGAGTGACTTGCCCGAGGTTTCATAGCTGTTGTTTTATTCATGATCCCATTTTGGGGTTTTCTTGGCAGAGTGATTTGCCATTTCCTTCTCCAGCTCATTTTACAGATGAGGAAACTGAGGCAAATAGGCTCAAGTGACTTGCCCAGGGTCACAGAGTCAATAAGTGTCTGAGATCAGGTTTGAAATCAAAAACATGAGTCTTCCTAACTTCAGGTCTAGTGCTTGGTCTAGTACACAACCTAGCTGCTCCTAGTAGCAAGTACACTCCAAAGTACTAACTCCAAATCCAGTTTTCTTTCGATGTTACCAGACTGCTTCCTACTTGTACCCCTTACTTACAGACGTTTTAGGGAAAGTAGGTTGTAAACTGGAAATCATGTTAGAGCTGAGCTGGTATCTTGACAACTGTGCTCTCCCGGAATGTGCCATTCACCTGGAATGAAGAGACCTGGGTTCTAGTCTTGACTGCATCAACTGGACCTTCCTTTAGACCAGCTGGCTTTGGTGGCCCTGGGCAAATTGCTTTGTATCTGAGAGTATTTCCTCACCTACAAAACAGACAAAATAATACTATGGATCCTACAGGGGAGATAGAAAGCATTTAACAAACTTGAAAATATTATATAAATGTGAACTTTTATTATTCATATGGTTGCAAATTTTTCAGTGATAGAAGCCAGACCTAGGATTTCATTGGTATAAGGAACTCCCATTGAGAAAGTCCTTTCACAAATACAGATTAGTTACTGTTTTAATCACTGAATGTTTCTGATTGACTCAAAGTCATGTAGCCAGTATGCGTCTAAGGTGATACTTGAACCTAGAGCTCCTTGGCTTTGGAGTCAGATCTCCTCTCTCTTATTCTCTTATTGCCTATGGAGCAAAATTCAAATTTAAGGCTTTCCCCAATCAGATCTCCCTTCATTTTCAGCCCTGCCTCCTACTACCTCCTCTGCCTCCAGCTGATGGTGGGTACTATCTGCCATCCCCTAAACAAGCCCTGCCTTTACTCCCTCCACCTGCCTTTCCTTAGAACGTTTCTTGTGCTGGGACTGCCCTCCTCTCTCCCTCGCTGCCTGATGGATTCTCTAAGATCTCCCTCAGCTCTTAGTCGATCATACTGTGATCTCATTATCTGTCTATCTCTCTCTCTCTCTCTCTCTCTCTCCACCTAGGACTCTGTCGTTTTTTCTTTTCATGTCTCTCTCTCTCATGCTCTATCTTTCTTCCTCCCTCCTCTTTTCTCTTTCCCTTTCTTTCTTCACATGTATCTCTTTCTTTTTCCCTCTCTGTCTCTATATCTCTGTCTCCTCTTTCTGACTCGCTGTCCCTGTCTCTCTTTTTTTGTGTGTCTGTCTCTTTGTCTCTCTCTGTGCATGTCTCTTTCATCCTCTCTGTCTCTCTTTGTCTCTCTCCCTTCCTCTCTCTATTTCCATGTCTCTGTCTCTGTCTCTGTCTCTGTCTCGGTCTCGGTCTCGGTCTTGGTCTCGGTCTGTCCTCCCTTCTCCCCACACACAGACATACCCATCACCACCATCACAACTGGCCACCACTAGATGGCAGCAGACACACCCCTGCCATCTCTCTCATCCTTCTCTTCCCCTTGACCTGGGAGCTTGCACCTACCGTCCCTCAGCAGTCACAAAGTGACTCCAAGGGTCAACGGATGTTTTCTGGTTTGGTGGTGGTGGGTTTTCCCTGACTCCAGGCCCCAGGAACTCAGCTTGGCCTCTCCAGGCTGGGAGGTACCGATGGAATTCATCATGGTAGACCCCTCCATTGGCTATACAATTTGCAAAGCACTTTACAGTCACCATGTAACAATGGCCCTATGACATCAGCTCTCCAGGGCCTCTTACACCCATTTTGCTAAGGGAGACCTGCCACTGAGGCTGAGAGGGAAACTGACTTTCCCAAGGTTACACAGCCAGTGAATGGTTGATGTGGAATTTGAACCCAAGCCTTTCCTAGGAGCCCATAATCCAAGAGCACCTTAGTGATGGAGTCAGAGGGCTTGGGTTTCACTCCCTGCTCTGTTGCCACCTTTGGATGAGCCCCTTCCCCTCCCAGGGTCTCAGTTTCCCCTTCTGAAAAATGAAAGAGTTGGACTCAAAAAATCTCTAAGCTTCTACCCATGGCTAAGATCTCTACTCCCTTGCTACTCAAGATGGGCGGAACCTACTCTTTTAAAACTGTATTTTTAGTTCCCTGTATTTCTCCCCGCCCCCACCCCTAATCCTGGAGCTCTCAGGGACACCTCTCCCCACCCCCCACTTGCTCCCGGGGAAGCTTGGCGGGGTGAAGACAGTGAGGTGAGGACAGTGGGTCTGGTGGTTTGGCATGGTGGTTGTTATGGAGCCTGGGCAAGTGCAGAGGGAGAAAAGGCAGGGGGAGAAGCTCCAGCTCCTGGACCCACCAGGGGGCTGAGGGCAGGGGGCCTTCAAACGGGGGCCTCCAGGACACATCTGGGAAGGAACTGGCCCCCAGCCCAGCTGCTTGGGGCTGCCAACAGTGGGCTGAGTTGAGGCAGGCAGGGAGGATAGGAGAGGGGAGGGAAAGAGGACAGCCCAGCTAGGGCTTACAAGCTGAATTTGGGGGTGGGGAGCGAGAGGAAGAAAGTACAAGCTGGGCAGGGGGTGGGGATGGCTGCAGCTGCTGGGTGGGGGTGGGGGAAACTGGTCTCTCTTGGGTCTGGCTTCCACTCTCCTCCTCTTCTTTCCCCTCTCCTCTCCTCACCTCTTTTCTCCCCTTTCCTCTTGCCCTCCCCTCTCCCCTCCCTCCATCTCCCCTCCCCTCCTCATCTTTCCTCTCCTCCCCTCTCATTTCCTCTCCTACTCTTTTGCCCTCCACTCCTTTCCCCTCCCCTCCCAAATGCCTTGACTCTGAAGGCAGCTCCTTTCCATTACATTGCCATGTGTAGAGATGCCCAGAGGGCATTCAGAATGTGGCCTGGGCACAGGGAAGGCCTGAGTTGGATGGGACACTATGTTAATGAGGTGAGGCCAGAAGCTCTGAAGTGGCTTCCTGGCATCCTTCATGAAGGGGCCCTGAAGGCCAGTCTCAGAGAGGGAGGGGTCTCTCTGTATGCTCTGAACAGTAAAGTCTCTTTGGAATAAGGGTAGACTCTCAAAGAGAAGACTGGGAGGGGAGGCAGGAGCCCTAGGGCTCTTGGCAGATGTACTGAGTTACTGGATGCCTTCCCTTGTGGTGAGCCTATGAAGCTGGACCTTAAAATCCTTGAGGACAGAGAGGGAATCCTCATTATCTTTGTAATGAGCACTCAGAGGATCCCAGACCTACAGCAGGGAGGGACCTCAGAGTCCAACCCTGTCATTTTACACAAGAGGAAACTGAAGCCCAGAAAAGTGCAGCATTTGAATCCAGGGTTCTACAGTGCCAAAGGAAGGGCTGTTTCTCCTGTCATGGGCAATTAAAAATAGCTGCTAAGCGAATTTGTCCTTAATCTTTTTTGGAGTTTTAATAACCCTCAGTTCATGTGTTGACCAAATCCCACTGGGGTGGGGCAGCAGGAAAGAGAGAGAAGGAGGAGGAGGAGGGACGACTAAATCTACAATCCTATGAAGTCACTTCATTTTTCTGTGCCTTGGTTTCCTCATCTGTAAAATGATAGACTGGATAATCTCAGGTCCCTTCCAAGTCTAGCACTCTGCTCCTAAAGGCCATGTAGTGGGGGAAGGGGGGGAGGGAGAGAAAGAGGAGGAGGAGGAGAGATCCTTACAAGACTTTGTAAACAAAAGTGGATTCAAGTTGTGTTTTGAGAAGACTGGTTGAAGGAAGTGGAGATGTCTGAACTAGAGAAGTTCAGATTCAGTCGAGGGATAGCAAGCGTGTTCCAGAATTAAAGGGCTATCAAATGGAAAAGGGACCATACTTGCTCAAAGTTCCCCCTAGAGGTAGAATCCAGAACAAAGGGTAGAAGCTACAGAGAGACAAATTGAGGCTCAGGAAAACTTTACCAGATCCCTGGAGCTGTACTTAGCTGAGGGGGCAGGAAATAGCTGCAATCATGACTGTAGCCAGACATTCTGGGAGGGTCTCAAGCCCTCCCGTCTCTGCCCTTCTCCCCCTCTCCCCCCAGTTCTCCTCTCAGAGATCACTTGAGGTGTATATGGAGAGGGAAAGGACGCAGTAAAAGCTGGTTCCTTTACAAAATCTTGCTCTGAAATCTCAGAGCTGGAATTCTCAGAGAGGACAAAATGTAAACTGCCCAGGGTACAGGACCTTCCCTCCTGGAATGGGCCAGGAGGGCCAGCTTGCCAATGAATCTAGTCTGTGGTGCTCTGTGAAAAGAGCACACATCTAGGAATTAGGAGACAGTTTGAGTCCTGACCCTTTACTTATTAGCTGAGTAACTTCCTCCCTCTGGGACTTATTGTCTTATCTACGAATGAATCATTTTAGATTATAGCTGGAAGCAAGTTTAGAGATCAGAAAGTCCAACCCTCTCATTTTACAGATGAGGAAACTGAGGCCCAGAAAAATGAACATGTTTACCCAGTATCACACAGGAAGCAAACAGTAGAGGCTGGATTAGAGCAACGCACCACACTCAACCTCATTTAAGCCTCACAGCATCCCTGTCAAAGTATTTTATCCTCATTTGATAGACAAGTAAATTGAGGCTCAGAGAGGTCAGTTAGGTGACTAACTCTTGATCACAGAACTAGTAAGTGTCGGAGGTGGGATCTGAATCTAGGTTTCTTGATCCATTATACCATGTGGCCTTTAGGAGCATAGCTCTAGAGTTGGAAGGGACCTGAGGTCATCTAGTCTATCATTTTACAAATGAGGAAGGTGAGGCACAGAAAAATTAAGTGACTTCATAGGATTGTAGACTTAGAGGTGGAAGGGACCTCAGAGACCATCTAATCCAATCCCCTCATTTTACAGAGGAGGAAACAAAGATCCAAGGAAGTCAAATAATTTGCCCAAGGTCATACTGGTCATGAGAGAGGTAGGATTCAGGTCCTCTGAATACAGAATGAAGATTCTTTGTACTTTACCTCTCTCATCTAGAAACCCGCCTAAATAATAAACCATCAGTGGAAAATCAAAGATTGTGTAAGAGCCAGAGGATGGAAGGGGAGAGTTTTTTCACTGAAATTCTGGCCCCTTTTCCAGAACCTCTCTTCCCCCACATGCCTGATCCTGGCATAGTGAGAGCTGCCATTCTGGTAATTATATGATAAAAACAGAGCAGGAGGCTCTGAGTCTCTATGGCAACCTCTGGGCAAGGCTGCTCTGTTGTGGAGATGGAGAAATGGAAGTGGGTTTTAGGGTATTTCCATTCACTTAAATGGTAAAAGTGGATTCTCTGTGCTCACGGGTGAGGAGTCTCTTGGGTAAGGACTTGGGAGCAATGAGGTGACCAGTTGGCCTTAAACCAGCTCATTGTTAAACACATTCATGGCTGGGCCAGGCCCTGGAGGCCTCAAATATTCTCCCCTTCCCCTCTGGATCCTCTGGAATCTGGAGGCTGCCGAGATCACCAGATGTTATTCAATTTCCTTCTGGGGTTCTTCAGCCTGACTCGTTCCATTCACCCCTGACTCCCTGCATTCTGGGCTCAAATGTGTCCTCCATTTCCCCTTTAACAGGGAGCCTCCTCTTTTCCTAAAGGCCCTCCTTTTTGGAGCCAGAGCTAGGAGGGACCTCATAGGTCATCCAGCTCAATCCCCTCTTTTCAGGAAATGAAGGAACAGACCCAGATAATTATGGGGTCATCGATTCAGATGTGGGAGGGACCTCTGAGGTCCCTGACTTCACCTCCCTCTCTCCTGTCCTTTCTATAGATACAGAAACTGGGGCCTATAAGGCTCTGGCACCGACTTGCCAGGTGACTTTAGACAAGTCACCTAACCTTTCTGAAGCTTGGTTTCTTTAGCTGTAAAATGAGGGGGCTGGATTCAATAACTTTTGGAGTCCCTCCCAAGATGCCCATCCTGGAGAAATCTTGGTTTGGAGGTCCTGTCCTCATGACTGGAATTCCTAGGGAAGACCACCATTTCCTGGGGGGCCCAGTAAGTTCGCTTCACTGTAGGCTGAGTGCTCCTCTCCTCTCTGGCCTCTCCTTATTCATCCCCAGCTGCCTTGGCCCGTCTCCCAGGACCATGGCGATACGGCACATACAGGGATAAATATAGTCTTAGACAAAGCTGGAGGGGTCCTTAGAGAGCTCAAAGACTCACAGACCCCAGGACTTTTAGGGCTTTGCTCAAGGCCATCCAGCTAGTAAGTGACAGAGGCCAGGATTGGAACCCAGACCTCCCACATTAGACTGTGAGCTCCTTGAAAGCAGTGACTGGTTTGGGGCCTTTCTTTGAATCCCCAGTGTTTACATAGTGCTTGGCACATAGTAAGCATTTAATAAATGCTTGGTGACTCAACTTAACTTCCTGTCCAGGGCCTGGATCATGGTAGCTAACATCGATAATAGCTAAAATTTTGATAAATGCCTTAATAGCCAATGTTTTGATAAATCACTTTCCATGTATTATCCTCATGTCTACCCTGTGGGGATAGGTGCTATTATTATCCCCTTTTTACAGATGAGGAAACTGAAGTTGGAGGGTCATACAGTGTCTGAGGTAGGGTTTGAACTCAGGTCTTGCTGATGCCAAGTCTAGTGGCTAGCTGCAGTATACACTTAAATTCTTGTTTACGTATTGATTTCCACCTGCATTCTTATTCATTGGAGGGATCATGAAGTAAAGTGGAAAGAGTCCTCTATTTAGACTCAGAGACCTGGGTTTAACTTTGGATCTGCTATTTTCTTACCTATAGGACCCTGGACATTTTTTTCTTTTCTTTGCCTCAGTTTCCTTATTTGCAAAATCAGAGAGGGGGTTGGATTGGATGACCTCCCAAGTTCTTTCCAGCTCCAATCTATGATCCTCTGACATAGCTCTCTCTCCCATGCCAAACAGTCTTGCCCTCACATAGTAGGTGCTTAGCAAAAGTTTTTTGAATGACTGAATGAAGGGAAACGCCTGGCAGAAAACAGTTGGTTGTGTTGGGGGAAGAGGGTGCCTTCCCCCTCTCACCTTCAGAGTTTTGAGATCACTTAAGGAAGGTCAGGGAAAGGGTTCTAAATAAGGTAAGCAAGTCTTGTGGCCCCAAAGTTAGGGCCAAGAAGTTGGAATCCCAAGCTTGGAGGCCTGCTGTGCCTCTTCTAGTCCCCTGCCAGAAGGGTAGAGTTGAGTTACAGGTTTCTGGCAAGGGACTGGCCAGTGCCCTTTCGGCTTGCCTCAGGAGGCCACTAGCCCTAGGCTCGCTGCACCCCTCCCCCAGCAGGTGGCCCGGGTTCTGGGCAGGCCCACAATGGCACTGGACCGAAAATAACTTCCATGTGAGCATGAAAGAAAGAGATTAGAACCCAGACTGGGATGACAGGGAGAGCAAGTCTGGGGCTGTCAACTGAGAGGAGGGGCCAGGCCCCAAGGCGAGTATAAAGGCCCCTGGCAGGCTGGAGCTGCTTCCAAACCCACCTCGAGACTTGGGGACAACTGACAATCTTACTCATCTTCTTTGGGCAGCATCATGGGACTCAGTGATGGAGAATGGCAGCTGGTGCTGAATATCTGGGGAAAGGTGGAGACAGATGTCGGTGGCCATGGGCAGGACGTGCTGATCAGGTAAGGAGGGGGCAGACCGTGGCCACCCACCTACCCACCCACCAAAGCTGACTGCCTTGAGTGAGGATCTCAAGGCAGACCCTCCTCCCTTCCTGGCCATTGGGTCAAGAATTGGTGAGCTGGAATGAGCCTTAAGGGAGCATCTGGTGCACTCCTCCCCACCCCTTAGACAGAGAGAGGAAATGAAAGACAGAGAGGTGAGTGACTCGTTCGGACACTCAGCTATTCAGTCCTAGAGCCTAGATTCAAATGCTTATCCTCAGCCTCCAAATCCAGAGTTTTTAGACTTCTTCAAGATCATTTAGTCCAACTTCATTTAACACACGGAAAAAATGAGGTCCAGGGAAAAGAAATGGCTGGCCCCAAATCACAAAGAAAGTTGGGCAGAACCAGGATTTGAACACAGGACTGGTTGGAGTGCTTTCCGATGCAATATGTCAGATATTCATAGGCAGGGCTGGGGACCAGACCCAGGAGTCCTAGCTCCCCAGGAGGCCTAATCAGAAGAGAGAATGAAGGGGTGATACACAGATGTGTTTTACTGCCACTTACTTGATCTTGGTAGGAGCTGAAAAAGCTGTTCTCCCTTTTCCATCCTGGGCAGATGTCTACTGCATTTTACTTATCAGTTGATGAGCCTCTGCAAAGGCTGTGAGCACCCTCAGTCTTTTGTAGATCAGTCTCCAGGTTCCTGGGTCACTTATTGTGTGGTTTTGAGCCAGTTCCTTCCATTCTCTGGGCCTCAGCTTTCCTGTTGTGTTAAAGGGAGAATATTGGCCTATTTTCTCAGTGACTTCCACCATAATGGTAGAGATGCTTTGACTTGGTTCCAGATCGGCCTTTGTCTTTTGTTTCTAATTAACCTTCACTTGTCTTTGTGTTGGGTCTTCACTAGTCTCTAGCTGGAACCACATCAGCTCAGAGATGGAGCTTTCCTTCCCTTCCCTCCTTCCCAACCACGTCCTCTGTGGGCCAGCTTGGGATCTCTTCAGTCACACTGATACAAACATTAACGTTCTTTAGATGTGGAAATTATTGAGACTGTTATTACAACATGTGGGAGTGTTCTAGCTTTCCCATTTCATTAGCTGAAATTTGTATAAAGCGTTTATTATCACATTTATTATAACATGACATATACTATGGTATTGTAATAAAATATATCATATATATATATGCCATAAGCAAATAGTTTCATATATTTATATATGTGCATGTGATCTGTCCTTTGGAAAATGCACACAAACACTCACACAGACACCTGACTCAAGCCAGGAGGACCTTGCAGCACATAGTCCAATACCTCATTATATAAATGGGGAAATTGAGGATTAGAGTGCAGATGTAACTTGTCCAAGGACACACTGAGTTAGGGGCAGAGTCAGGTTGTCTGCCTCAGTTTCCTCATCTGTAAAATGAAGGGGTGAGACTAGCTGGCTTCTGGGGTTCCCTCAGGTTCTAAATCTATGATTGCTTCCAAGCTCTAAATAACAGGTGTCTGGCTTGGGGATCCAATGCACATTCTCACTGTATACCCAAGGAGGGTGGCTGGGCATCTGTTCCTAGCTTGAGCTCATCACTGAAATTTTCTTTCTCCAGGATGAAGGGAAACAAAGAATCAGTAGGTTTGGTGCCAGAGGGCCTGGATTCAAATCTTGGTTCTGCCTCTTATCACCTGTGTGATCCTGGTTAAGTCAGGTCTGGTCTCTGGGCCTTGGCTTCCTCCCCTATGAATCTGTGAGGTCCTTTCCAGACCCACATATATGAACCTTTGATCTTGGTAGCAGCTGGAAAAGCTATCCTTTTCCATCTTCCGTCTTGGCCAAACGTCTTCTCCAGTTTTCCGTTCTCTCACCTTGAGCTTCCCTTAACGTCTGGGTCATTTCCCTGATAGGAGGGCAGCTGGCCAGACTTCAGCTGACCTGGGATTGGGGGGATGAGCTGAGGCCTTCAGAAAAATAGGAAAAAAAATGATCCCTTCTTCTTCCTGGACTTGGGAAGCCTCGGGAACCAAAGCAGAAAGTCAAATTGTGGTGGAGGGAACCAGGAAGCCCAACATAGGGGCTGTGCAGAAATCTGAGGACCCCCAGTCAATCTCCAGCACCTTAGTGGAACTTGGCTGTTGCCCCCGTGGAGCTTACAAGCTAGTACCCATCTCTCCCTAGGTCCATTTCCTTTTCTGAGAAATAAGGGCATTGGTCTAAATGATTTCTAGCGTTCCTTTTAGTTCTGACATTCTGTGTTCTAAGATCCTTCTCAGCTCTGATGGTCCACATCCTAATGTCTCCTAACTCTGACATTCTCTGTCCAAGGTCTCTCTTACATCTGATATTCCATGTTTTAAGGATCCTTCAAGACCTGATATTTTAGGTTCTAAGTTTTCTCCCAACCCTTCTATTCTATGTTCTAAGTTCCTTTCTAGGTCCCATAGTCTATGAACCTCTGAATTCTAGTGTGAGGATGTGGGGGGGGGCGGGTGGCCTTTGAGCTGCTACTTTTTGGGTGGTGGCAACAATAGGGTAGAGATCTGGTTGGAATCTTCTCCCCTGCTCGAAGAGTTTGTGCCTTTTGAAAGGACATTGGTTTAGCAGCTGGGCTGGGGACCCAGAGGTCATTGCCTTTTGAGAAACATTTTTCTTCCCCCCTGCCTCCCCCAGGATCATTTTGGACACAAGAGATAGGAGGCTTTCCAAAGGTCTTAAAAGCCCATGCTTTTAAAAAAAGCCCAGGAAAGGACGACTCTGGAAGTCTGCCGAGTCCTTGGGGTACCACTTGTTTGTCCCATGGCTCAGATTATAATGGCAAAGGAGTCATCAGGAATGCCACTCTGTCTCTGTCTCTGAAGGAATTAAATTCAAGAGTGGCTTTCTTTGGGAGGTGGCCATTTGCATTTCTGAGGTGAGGAGGTGAGGAGGAGGATGGCTCAACATTCTCAGTATCAGAACTCTTGGATCCTTGCTAATATCCATTCTAGGCTCATTCCCACCTTGGCTACTGGTCTTACTTTTGGACCTTGGACAGATTATTTTTTTAAGTGCTTTCTTTTTTTTAAATTAATTTTATTTATTTTCAGTGTTCTACAATCACTACCATATAATTTAGATTTTTTTTCCCTCCCTCTCCCCTAGCTTCCCCCTCCCTCTCTGAGATGGCATACAATTTTATATAGGTTCTACACATACATTCCTATTAAATACATTTTCACTATAGTCATGCTGCATAGAAGAATTAAAATGACTGGGAGAAATCATATAACAAACCAAAATGTAATACACAAAAAAAGAAAATGATCTGCTACATTCTGCGATTGAATTCCATAGTTCTTTCTCTTGATGTAGAAGATATTTTGCCTTAAAAGACCATCAGGAATTTTTTTAAGTCCTTGCATTGCAATGAAGTTCCAATACCAGAAAAGCTCACACACTGTGGTTGTTGCTGTGCACAAAGTTCTCCTGGTTCTGCTCCTCTCACTCAGCATCAGATCATGTAAGTCTTTCCAGGCCTCTCTGAAGTCTTCCTGTTCATCATTTCTTGTAATGCAATAGTATTCCATTACATTCCCATACCATAATTTATTCAGCCATTCCCCAATTGATGGGCATCCCCTTGATTTCCAGTTTTTGGTCACCACAAAGAGGGCTGCTATAAATATTTTTGTACATGTGGGACCCTTTCCCATTTTTATGGTCTCTTGGGGACCTTGGACAGATTATAGGAACAAAGAATCTCCACCTTACATTCTTTCATTTGACCAATTTTAGAATCACAAATTTTGAGCTGGAGGGGATCTTAGGAGCCATGTAGTCCGACCCCATATATTGTAGATGGGGAAATGGAAGCAAAGAAAGATCATAAGAAAATAGATACAGAAGGGACCTTATGGACCAGGTCCTCACTTTACAGAGATGCGCAGGTAGTGAATGTTTGGAATAGCTCACAGACCTCAGATGGAGGAAGTCACTTGACTGGTCATGCAGGGAGTAAGTAACAGCGAGAATTTCTGCCCCCAGGTCATTGGATTTGGAATGCAGGCTTCCTCTTAGCAAGCCACACTTCCACTTTTCCATTTGCCCATGGAAAAAGAACTTTAAAGACCTAGATAAAAGGTTCAAGTTCTTTATTACGGAATTTGGGAGTTGAGGACGATCTCAGAGGTCAACTCATCTCAGATGCAAGGAAACTGGGACCTGAAGAAGGAAAATGATCTAGGGCCACACACTGAGTTAATATAAAAGATGGCACTAGAAACCAAGCTTTAATCTTTATTTCTCAGGGGCAGGTGGGAGGCTTGGAAGATAATGAATGGAAAGCATTTTGCACTCTAGAGATGTCAGTGATGATGATGACGGTGCTATTACAGTTCTACCTTTATTATAGTATCACTCAATATCGGAGCTCAAAGGGAACTCAGATATCACTTAGTTCAATCTCCCTATTTTGCAGAGGAGGTTCAGGCAAGTTAAGCAATGCATCCAAGGATACACAGCAAGCTGGTGGGAAGAAACAACACTGGAACCTTCTGTGCCTCTCACTTGCCCCTATGATGAACACAGGGATGGTAGATTTGAGAGGAGCGACTTGAGAGATCATTGAATCCAGCCCTCTCCTGTAATAGAGAAGGAAACTGAGGCTCACAGGGAAGAAATAATACAGTTATAGAACCGGGGGCAGAGAGAACATCCAAGGTTCCCCTAGTCCAATGCTCCCATTTTACAGGTAAGGAACCAGAATCCTTTTGTTTTCACTGGGTCTCTTGAAGGGATTTCTTTCCTGCATCTGTGGAAGCCTAGAAACTTCTTGGGGATGGGGAGTGGGGTGTCTCTCTACTGCCTCCTGTCTCGTCTGTCTTTGTTTCATGGGTGTCTGGGAGGCTGACTCCCCCACACTAGCTTGTCAGAAGGACTTTCTTGCCAGCTACCAGGGAGACAGTGGGATAAATAACAGAAAAAAATGATTCAGGATTAAAAAAATAATCTTTTAAATTCCTTCTGCCCATTTACTGAGATGAGCATGGTTGGATTCTGCTCTTCTAGGCTCCCCTCCAGCCCAGCAAGTGTCCTCCTGGGTCCATGGCCCATGGTCCGTGTGATCCTCACCTCTCATTACCTTGTTATGGCTCAGAGGCACCAGCTGTGGGGTGAGGGGCCACAAGGGAGGCAGCTGTGTTTATGCGGGATCGTTCAGCAGGCAGGGAACCAGGTGCTCTGATGAGCCAAGTCCCTCCCAGCACACCTTCAAAAAATAGGCCTGAGTACTCCCAGAATGGGGGGGAGGGGGGGAGGGAGGGGCTGGCTGGGATGTGAGCATGAAGAGGGAGAAGGGCTTAAGAATCCTGGAATGGGAGGCCTGAAAGGGACCTTAGAGGGCACCTAGAAAGTGGGGGTAGGGTGGTCCTCTGGTCTATATATTATAGAGAGGAGTCCTGCAAGGAGATAGGTGAACAAAGCAGCCTACGAGATCCTTTCTCCTCTGAGATCATCCAGTCCTTTCCTTTGTCCAGTTAGGAAATGGAGGCTCAGAAAAGGACTGTGATTTGCCCAAGATCTCCTGGGTAAGCTGTGTACGTGGCTAAACTGAGTCTGGAACCCAGGTCCCTTAGACTGTACATCTCCAATGGTCTCTGAGAGAGAGAGAGAGAGAGAGAGAGAGAGAGAGAGAGAGAGAGAGAGAGAGAGAGAGAGAGAGAGAGAGAGAGGAAGGGAGAGGAGAGAGAGAAAGAAAAGGGGAGGGGAGGAGAGGAGAAGCGGGGATACAGGGAGATAGAGAGACGGAGTGAGACAGATAGAGAGACAGAGAGAGAGTGAGACAGAGAAAGTACAAAGAACAGAGAGAGACAAAGAGAGAAATGCGACTCCCGAGCCCTGGGTTTTGTCTCTTTTGTGGTTTGTGTTTCCAAGGGAAACGGGAGGCGTGCCTGAAAACAGATGAAAACTCATAAAGCTCCCTAATTATTTGTTCTGCCTGGCTCTGCCCTAGCCAGTAGGTATCATAGGCCCTTGGCCCCTTATTTTTGGACCAGGCTCCCTCTGGAATGAGAGGCCAATCCCTTCCTCTCCTTAAGCTCTGGCTTCTCCCACTGTCAGAGCAGGATAAGAATAGTGGCTGCCTGATAATATTAGTAATGAATTTGAGACCCTTGGGTGAAAGGTATAGGCTGAAAGTAGACAGTGATGCATGTGGCCTTTGGAGGGGGCTCCACTGGGATCAGCTAACATCGGACACAGTTGCTGAGAGGTCCTGTCTGGCCTGAAGCAGAGGCTCAGTACCGAAAGCAGAAGATTGCAGAAAATGTGTGTGTGTGTGTGTGTGTGTGTGTGTGTGTGTATGTGAACAATAGCTGTGTGGCTGTGTCAGTGTGACTGTAAGGATCATTGTGTATCTTTGTATCTTGGTGCCTATTTTTAACTGTATGTGGGTGTCTAATAGACTCACAGAAGCTCAAAGATACAGGGTCCTCCAATGCCCTGTTGTCCAAGGCATGTTGAACAAGGACCCTTTCTACAACATTTATCTATGCATTCATTAATTTCCTCTACAAGCAGTTATTAATCACCTAGGGAACTGAAACTAGAGTCAGGAAGGCCTGAGTTCAAGTCCCTCCTTGTACACAAAGTGTTTGACCTGGGGAGATCTCCTTAACCTCTCCAGCCTCTAGGCTTCAGAGCAGGCATGACTCTTCATTGGTAGAAGAAGTTTCCCTACATGGGGTTCCATATATCAATGAAATCACATATCCAGGGGCAAATGTTCTGGCCACTGTTAGACACTAAGAGCATAAAAGCAAAACTAAAACATTCCTTGACCTGAAACTCTCTCAGGAAGGGAGGCAATAAGTGTCCAGATATAATAAAGAGTGACATTCACTGATGGATGGTCATCCAGGTGATGTTGGAGAACCTCCACTGGGGAAGAATGTCCAGCCTTCTGAGTCAGCCTGTTCCACTGCTGGACAGTTCAGAAGTTTGTCTCTACAGAGCTTAAATCTTCCATTGGGCTGCTTCCACCTGGTGCTGACCCCTTTGGCCAAGCAGAGCCAGTAGAGACCTTTGTCCCGGAGGTGGGGGGTGGCCTTTAATATCTTTGAAGACAGTTCTCATGCTTTCTCTAGACTCTTTTCTGGGCTGGATGAAGCCCTGGAAGAGACCTGACAAGTCATCCAGTCAAACCATCATTTTACAGGAAGAGGAAACTGAGGCAGCCCCAGAAGGAGATGCTAAGGTAGCATAGATAATAAGTCAACCCAGGATTTGAAATTCAAATCTAGGGTTTTCCCCAGGATGCTACTTTAAAAGTATTGCAATAGCGAATTGAAATAGTGTATTTAATTAGAAACGAATGAATAATAATGATGCATCTGTTCTGATACTAATAATCATGCCTGTGTGTATATTTATGTCTGAGATAAAAGCTTGGGATTTGGAAAAGAGATTTGGTGACTGGGAGTGATGAGAGATGGTGAGAGGTAGGGAGGGGGACTGGATTTGGAATTATAAAGACTTAGGTCTGACTTTCTGCTCTATCTCTTACCTACGAAATGGCCTAAGGCATATCACTTTAGCTCTGACCCTCCGTTTCCTTGTCTGTGAAATGGGCATAATGATATTTGTCCTACCTAAGATAGTGGTTGTTCACAGTTCTGTAACCCTTCACAGTTTACAAACTGCTTTCCTCCTGACAACCCCATGAAGACTGTAGATAATATCAATAACAAGTCAATAAGCAATTAATAAGCACCTACTGTATGTCCCAGGCACTGTGCTGAGCTCTTGTGATCCAAAAACAAAGAATTCTTTGTTATAATTATGGCATAATTATTATTATCTTCAATCTAATCCAATCCAGCAAGGACTTTCTAAGTACCTCATACGTGCCTATGGGCCGTTTAGGTGCCAAACACTGTAGAAAGATAAGATGATAGACCTGCCCTGAAGGAGTTTATATTTTAATGGGCTTAGAGTCCCCACTTGAAAGATGAATGACCTAAAAAAAGGGAAAGGACTTGCTCAGGGCCACACAGCTAGTAAGTAACGGTGCGAGACATGAAACAAATTCTTGACTCCCTTGGTGTTGAATATTAAATGAGATCATTCATCTAGGTACTTTGTATAATACTGTGTAAACGTAACTTACTTTTTGCGGTCTGTGTGTTAGTGTTTCTCTGTCTACATATTTGTCAACAGGTATCTAATATATCTCTTTCTCTCTGCTGTGTATGTGTGTGTGTGTGAGATCTGAGCCATAACTAGGACAGGTAACCGGGTCTTTGTCCCAGGGCTTTGCCATCTGTGAGCACTCCCTTCTCAAGGTAATTTGGGGACTCCTGTCTCCTCACCTTTTACCATGTGTCTCTAGATCATGATATTTCTAGGGTCCTGTCACTAGGGCACCCAACCAACTTCTAGGCTGGCACCTTCAGCCAGCCTATCCCTGTGTACCTGCCACCACCATCCCACCACCCCATGTGAAAATATTTGAATGACATCTCTGTGTAGGCTTGAAAGTGGACCAAGCCTCAATCTTAAAGCCCCCCTAGCCCTGTTTTTCCCTCTGTTCTCCTGTTATTTTAAGAATGTAGGCAAGCTAGTCCTGGGTGGGGGGAGGGGGAGGCTAGCTCAGAAGGTGCACTGCCTCCTCTTCCCAGAACTGGTGACAGCTCCCAACATGCCAAGGGAGATTAGAACCAGACAAGTGGCATTCCTGGCCAAGGTGACTGCTGCAGGCCTGGACAGATGGACAGGAGACTGCTGGATTGGGCCCCAGACCCGGCATAGCTTTAGGCTCACGATTACTGTTGAATAAATACTTGTTGGTAGCCTGGTAAACAAATTACAGGGACAATAAAACTTCTGCAGGCTAGCGTTCTGAGGGACTCATTGACAGGCCTAGCTTAGCGTGTCGGTGTCTCTGCTAGGCTGTCAGGATGACACAGAACACGTGCTTACATTCCAGTCAGCAAACACCATCCAGCACCTACTAACTTGGTCATTTCATTAAAGCAGCACCAAGTTAGCAATGAGAACCATGGTGTGCCAAATGAGAACCATGGTGTGCCAACAGCAACTTCAGGGCGGGGAAATGCTTTAAATGCCTCCCATGGCTGTCGTCATCACCATCATCACCATCACCTAACATTTTTATAGCATACCTAGTAGAGTATATATGTAGAAAATTTATCTCTGTCAATGCTACGATGTGCCAGTAACATTTACAGAGATAATATATATATGTATATACACACACACACATATATATGTACACACATAGATACACACATTAAATACAATCAGCAAACATTTAAATGCCAAGTTAATTTAATAGAAAATTAAATACAATATAGAAAATTATATTTAAATATATTCATAAATATATAGACACATACACATATATACATACTTAAACGCATTAATGTAATCAACAAACATATAGTAAATGCCTAGATAATTTAATAGAAAATTAAATACCGTAAATAAAATTATGTATAGACATACACACACACATATATACGTATATACACATATATACATAGAAAGATAGTCTATTATCAGCTCACTTTACAGATGAGGAAACTGAGACAAACAGGGTGAAGGGACTTGCCCAGGGTCACAGTGTCTAAGGCTGGATTTGAGATCTCAGTTCCTCATCTGTGAAAAGAGAGGTTGACCCTTAGAGGAGGGTGGAGGAGGCGGTGACTTGCCAAGTTAACAAGGTTCATGGCTAGTAGAGCCGGACACTGAACCTACATTCCATGATAGCCAAAGTGCTTGAAATCCCATGATCCTTGGCCTCCCATGACCTTCCCTGGCCTTCCCCAAGCTCCAAGGCCCTCCCTGAGTCAGTTCTCTCTTTTGATTCCCAGACTCTTTAAGGGCCACCCTGAGACCCTGGAGAAATTTGACAAATTTAAGCACCTGAAGTCTGAGGATGAAATGAAAGCTTCGGAAGACCTTAAGAAGCACGGCATAACAGTACTCACTGCCCTGGGGAACATCCTGAAGAAGAAGGGCCATCATGAAGCGGAGCTGAAGCCCCTGGCCCAGTCCCATGCCACCAAGCACAAAATCCCCGTCCAGTTCCTAGAGGTCAGAAGCTAGAGCTGACTTGTAGAGAAAACAGCATTGGGAGGGGGGAAGGAGGGAAGGACCTGGTCAACACTACACAACACAGACTTCTCATGGTGGGGCCATTGACTTCAAGTTGGAAAGGGCCTTATCTAGGGCAAGCCTCTCATTTTACAGATAAAAAAACTGAGGCACAGAGCAACATGCCTAATGTCAAAGAAGGAAAAAGTAGTAGAGCTTCTCTGACTATAAGTTTGACACTCTTTCCAATGTGCTCTTTCCTCCTGATGGTCAATCAGACCAATCATCTTGTGTTATAGATGGGGAAACTGAAATCACTTACTCCAAGGTCTCCTAGGTAGTAGAAGGCCAGAATTATGCAGTGTTGTAGACTTAGAGCTAGAAGAGACTTTATAAGCCTTTGAGTTCAACCTCTCTCATTTTACAGATGAGGAACTGAGGCACAGGGAAGTTAAGCCACTTGCTCAATTTGAACAGGTCCTCTGACTTCAGGTCCAGTGCTCACACCAATGTTCTCTGCTGCCTCCTCTTGTTGCTCACAGTCTCAGACCTTTCACGGGCCTGATTTCAGGGCCAGTTGAACAGAGCTAAAGTTCTTAGCCCAAAAGTACAAATGTTTTCACAAACAGGAAGCAGCAATGCTATTGCTGTCCCCAACATGAGCAATAGATACTGGTCTTGTGAGGCCACCTGAGAAGCTGGTTAACATGGAGAGACATAGGTATTTTATTGCTAGAAACCTGTTGGACAAGTGGAGGCCCTTAGGCTGGAGATGAAATGCACTGTGGGGCAAGAGCTATCTCCCAAGGGACACAACAAGAAGGCTGCCATGTGTGGCTACTTCTCCTTCCCACCTGTTGCCAGAGGGTTTGTTTTTAATTTTTAATGCAGAGACCAACTTGTTTGACAACCCTAGTGAATTCTGCCCATCTGTTCATTCTATCCAACAGTTCTCCCCAGGAGCCCTGAGTCCCCATCTGAAAGCCATCCACCAATGTACAGCAGGCTAGGAACCCTGCCTCAGGCACTTAATCACTGTGTGATCACAGACAACTCATGTCTCTTTGAGTCTCAGTTTTCTCATCTGTCAAAGGGAGGGGGTGACGATACTTGTCTCAGAGGGTTGTTGTGAAGGGAGGTGCTTTGCAAACCTTAAAATGCCTTAGAAAGGAGACTGGTTACTGATTATAGACTATAAATGACCTTCTCTGAACTCCCGTTTCTTCACCTATAAAATAAGAATGATAAAACCTGTCCTAAGAGAGGCTGCAGTGCCCACAGAAATCAGGAAGCTCTGGGTTCAAGTCTCATTTCTACCCCATACTGGCCATGTGACCCTTAATCTTTCAGTGCCCCCAAGTCACTCTCTAGGAGTAAATTTCAGAGATAGTGCTGACCTGCATTGACAGATTGACTTTCTCCAATGGAAGTATCCTACACAGGCACCATCTAAAAAAAAAATAGAAAGATTTTATACACACACACACACACACACACACACACACACACACGCCAGTCAACTAGAATTGATTGAGTGTCTTCTATGTACCAAGCACCAAGTACCAAGCCCTGGGGGAACAAAAAACCCCCAGCAAATCCCCAAAACTTGCAAGGTGCTCACAAAGTCTAGCAGGAGTCAGCATTTATATAGTGCCATAAGGTTGGCAAAGCACTTGTATCTATGTAATTCCTCCCATCGACCCTGGAAAGTACCCATTGTACAGATGAAAGAACTGAGGCTCAGAGAGGTCATTTGACTTGCTTAGTCAAGAATAATAGCCAGAGCTAACATAACAGCACTTACTATGTGCCACACCCTCACTCTAGCCATTGTACCACCTAGCAGAGATGTTGCTTTGCTCTTTTTTTCTAAAGTGCTGGGATCTGTCTGCTCCTATATTTAAGTCCAGTTAATACTGTCTGTAACTTCCCCAAGAGTCCAACCTCCTTCCATTTCCTGTGGTCAAAATTGGTTCCATATGTTCTGACTGTAATCAGAGAACCCTATCCGTGAGGCCCTTTCCCCATTCAGCTCTGTCTTCCACCCCTCAGCTCTCCTTCCAGATTTGGAATAGGAGCATCTGGTCCTGCTCCCCCTCCCTCCCCTTTGAATTCCGCTGGTCTCACCACAGCTCCCCCTCCTCCCACCCCCTGGATCTTTAAAGGCTTTCCTCCCAACATTGGCTGATACTGAACCCTCAATGACCCTGTCTTTCCTTTTCTCTCTCTCTCTCTCTCCCCATACCCTTTTCCCTTTTCTCTCCTTTTCTCCACGTTGGCAGTTCATCTCAGACGCCATTATCCAAGTGATCCAGAGCAAACATGCTGGAGACTTCGGTGCAGATGCCCAGGCTGCCATGAAGAAGGCCCTGGAACTTTTCCGCCATGACATGGCGGCCAAGTACAAGGAGTTTGGATTCCAGGGTTAGAGCAGGCTGAAGATGGAGCTAGCTGGTGGTCAGGACCCCCCCACTGGCTGTCGTCCTTCTTGCCCGACCCCTGAGTCAAGTAGTTAGCTTCTACTCAAGTAGTACCTTAGCTTTGGGTTTGGGGATACCCTAACAGACTGAGACATGGGGATGGAAGAAGAGGGGAAGGTGCTCAGGGGATACTTCTTATCTGTTACCAACTGGCCAGAGTAATTCTGCCAAGGGTCCATGATTTTCATTTTCTCCTTGGCCTTCCAAAGGTGGAGACCTGAGCCCTTGGGAGGGGTAGCTGGTCATCTTTCCTGGAGGCACTTTTGTGGATATACCCCTTGGCTTCCTTTTTGGGGGGCAGTGACAGTTTGCTTTTTGCCAGGCAGGGAAAATCAAAGAGTGGAGAGAGAATCAGGGGAAGGGATAGTGACATGGTTCAGACCTCCTTCTTCCCACCATCTGGGTCCCTAATGGCTTCCATTCTGCCTTTGATTAGGTCTTCAACTGTGGACTCTGTCTTTCCTTTCCTCTTTTTCTTTCTCTCCCCCAAGGCTGTCACAGTCAGTGCCCCCAGCATTCCTTGGGGATGGCAGCTGTGACAGATGGTTCCTGAAAAAGTTGGAGACACTCAAGACACCATGGGGTGGAGGATGGGAGGAGGAGGAGGATAAGAGAGAGAGAGAGAGAGAGAGAGAGAGAGGGAGAAGAGGGAGAGGGAAAGAGAATGTTCTCAGTTAATGGGTGTGACTCTCCTGGTCTTAATAAAGGACCTGAAATCAATTTGTCTGTCTGGATCTGGTGCTTTCCTCCCCTTGAGAAGATGAATGAGACTTGGGAGGAGAGAGATGACAAGGGAGATGGACAAGGCTGGGAGGCAAGGCAGACAGAGCCATTGATGTCAGTCCCAGAGAACCTTGTATGTGGGCAGGAAAGTCATCACAAGGCAGGCAGCCTTTTAAAAGAAACAAATAGATCTGAAATCTGAGCGCCTGAGCAGGGCCCAGACCAGTAGGGGCCAAGATGCTGCTTGGCAGCCGGGCAAAGGAGAGAAGGTGGGGGATATTTGCGGGGATGGAGGGAGGTGGTGGATTTCCTTACAAACCAAGTCTCACTCTCAGTCTTCCCTTGACCTCAATCTGAGGGTCCAGAGTAGAGAGTCAGGGAGGGAATCATGTGGGATGGGAGGGATGGGTAGGATTAATGGGCAAGAACTGGGAGGAAGCCCCCCAGATGTAATCCTCTCATTTTACAGATGAAGAAACTCTAACTCAGGATGGAAAAATTAATTGCCCAAAATTACACATAAGTGATAGAAGAAGAATTCAAATCTGGGGATTCTGACAAATCCAATATTCTGACTTTTTAAAAAAATTCTTATTTGCCTTCTTTCTTCCTCTTCCAAGAATGTTCCCCTGTGATAAAGAAATTAGGTTAAGCAATACCAGTAAGAAATGGGATGGTGTGGATAGGAGAAAATCTAGTCTCAGATTCCACCTCTGAAAATTACTAGTTGTGTGACCCTGGTCAAGTCATTCAACCCTTCTGAGCTTCAAGTTCCCATCTGTAAAAGGAGATAATAATAGCTGATCCCTCACAGGACTGTTGTGAGGATCAAATGAGATAACATTGGTAAACTTCTTTTGAATTTTTTTAATACTAGATAAATACTAGCTATTAATGAAGCCATGTAAATGTCAGTTGGCATCATGGCAGCTAAGACAAGGAGTCAGGAAGACCTGGGTTCAGTTTCATCCCAGTAGATGAAGGTCACCAGTGTGACCCTGGGCAAGTCGCTTAATTTCTTTAGGTTTCAGTAACCTCATCTGTAATGATGACCTCTAAGGTTCCTTCCTGTTCTAGATCTAGCATCTTAGAATTCCACACATTGGACGTTGTTGATGGTGTTTGGCTCATCCTGGACCCATATTTCTTCCCTCTCTGTGGAGGCCTATGAAACCATGATCAGTGAGTCACTGGCAGAGCCTCCACTTGTTATATGTTGTTGACTGTGGCCTGTTGCTGATCAACCCCCAAATGGGAGGCAGTAAGGAACTATGAAAAGACATTTGACCTTGGAGTCATGGGGCCTGAGTTCGAATCCTAGCTCTGACACTCATTCACGTATGTGACCTTGGGCATGTTCTTTCCCCTCTCTGGGCCTCAGTTTCTCCTTATCTGTAAAATGTGGGGGTTGGATCAGATGACCTCCAAGGTCATCTAATGATGCTGCTATTCTATGAAGTATAGCAAATTTAGAACCTGAGAATCCTTGGCAAATTCAGCCCCTCCTGTGTCTGGTTCCCTGTACTCCTTCCACAGCTGAACTACCTAGATTTAATCCAGTCCTGAGACGGCTCTTGCCAGAGGTCTTGACTCTGGAACCCCTTGGGCCTTCAGCTCCATTCAAAGGATTCCCAGGAAGTCCCAGTTTGGAATTTCCCGGATAACTCCAGCCGAGATGACATGAACTGGTCTGGAATCTAATTGGATTTTCTAGTGACCCCAGCATTGGGCTGCTTCCAGGGCTGTGGGCCAAGGCCAGTGTGGGATCTCCCCCCACTAAGGAGGCTGACTAAATTCCCATAACACTGGGTCACCAGGCACAGTTTCTGAGGAAACAGACCCAAGGCAGATCTTAGGACTCTGGTTACGGCTGCTCCAAGAGACATTGGTGGCAGAAATGGAAGTCTTTGACCTCTGGACTCAAGGACCATCCACCTTGAAGAGTTAAACGCTGGTGGTTTAACTACCAAAAAGTGTACCAGTCTCTGCTCTCAGGGAGTTCACAATCATCGATCCAATCATGATACTCCATGTATATAAAGAACTATGATATTAGGGAGAATGAGATCAGGGCAAAGGGGACACTGGCAACATGCTTTCAGAAAATTCAAGGACAGATCACTTCTATCTGGGGGAAAGAAATCAAGGAGGGCTTCATATTATGTACCTGCTGTATATCAGGATCTGACATTGGACGGTATGAGAGACATAAAGTTTACAAGACAGAGCCCCTGTCTTGGGGAGCTCAGAAGAGAAGAGGAAGGATAAGCTGCAAACACAGACAGGATGTAATGGACACCAGGATGTGATTTCAGAAGAGGGTAAAGCAAAGGGCTATGGGAGGCCCAGGGGGGTGGGGGGGTGGGAGCGAAGGTCATTTATTACCCAGTACGCTGGGAGTGGGGAATAACAACTGGGGTACTAGGAACATGAGAGAGACAGAGAAAGAGAAAGAGAGACAGAGACAAAGAGATAGAGACAAGACAGAGAGAGACAGAGAGAGAGGCAAAGTGACAGACAGAGAGAGACAAGAGACAGAGACAGAGAGGCTGAGAGAGAGTGAGTGAGAGAGACAGAGAGACAGATAGAGAGGCTGAGAGAGAATGAGAGAGACAGAGAGAGAGAGAGAGAAAGAGAGAGAGGAAAAGACAGGCAGAGGAGTAAAGCCTCAATGACCTCTAGTCCCAGATTTCTGGGTTAGGCTGGAGGGTTTTGAGGTAGAGAGGGTTCAGGAGCTGGGAGCAGAGGAAATTGGATGCATCTCTTAAAACAAAATTAGAGAATGTAAATAGTAGAAGAGACCTTAGTGGATAGGAAATGTGAGATGAAAAGGACCTTAGTACAGGGAAGGTCAGAACTAGGAGGGGCCTGAGAAATCATTTAGTTGAAAAAACAAAGTCTGAACTAAACGGGCCTGGGAGCCGCCCAGTCCTCTCTGCCTCCAGTTTTCCCTCCTAGTCCTCTCTCAGCTGCTTCTCGGGTTCACTACCAGACCAACCAGTTGCCAAGTTCTCCTCTTCCTCCTCCTTCTCCCCCTTCCTCCTCCCCTCCTCCTCCCCTTCCCTTCCTCTTCTTCCCTCCCCCTTATCCCTTCCCCCTCCCCCCCCACCCAGGGCCCAGCCCTGCCCCCTCCAGCCCACCCAGCCCGAGGCTGCCGTCTGCTCTGGCCAGACGGGGCTGGCACAAGTGGGGTCTGGCTCTTGCTTTGCCTCCTGAGCAGCTCACAAGGCCTGGTGGGTGGAGCCGGCAGCCTTGGGGGCCTGGCAGCCCCTGCCACAAAGGACAATAGCCGCTCGGGCTCCATTTTGCCAGGCTTGGAGGCGGGCCCAGGCGGGCTGGGCAGCTGCTCCCATCTGTCCATGCAGGCCTGGAGAGAACGAAGGAGGGAGGGCGTGATGGAAAGCAGCAGCAGCCGCCGCAGCACGGACAGCTCCTCCAGGCTGTCTGCGCCCCCTCATGGAGGACAAGCCCATTACAAGTCAGCCTCGAGGCTGGACCAGAGGCTGGTCTAGCCACCCGCTGGTCTAGCCACCCACCGCTCTGCAGCCAGCAGATCCTAAGGGACCCAGCACATGGGAAAAGTGCAGGACTGGCTAAGAAGCCCAGCCTGGCCACTGGGGCGATCTGAGCCTCAGTTTCCCCTTTGGGCCCCCCTAACAGGAACAGTGGTGTTTGGGTTACTTAACCTTTTGGTTCTATCGTCTAGCACCTGAAAGGGATCTTCTAGGTCATGTAGATGAATTCGGTGACCTTATTAAGGGAAGGGAGGTTCACAGCCGCTGTCACTACCCCAAGGTCACTCAGGGAATAGAAAAAGCAGAGTTAAGACCAGCTTTTAAGTGATTTATGTATTATTTCATCGGATCCTCCCAATAACCCCATGAAGTAGGTGTTATTGTTATCCCGTTTTACAGATGAAAAAACTGAGGAAGACAGAGGGTACATGATTTGCCCAGGATCACACAGCTAGTAAGTGTCAACTCCAGTGCTCTGTCCTTGGAAGGGACCTTGAGAGTCACCTCATTCATCCCATTAATCTCATTTACCAGATGAGAAAACTGAGGTCCAAGAGGTGATATAACGTGCCCAATGTCACATCTGGTAGGGCCAGAGGTCAGATCAGACTCTTGTGAGGTTGGTCTCCCTGTTCTATTACTTTACTACATTTGTTTTCTCATTTAGGAAGAAGGAAGGGATAGTCCTTTTGCGTTCTGCTCAAGTCTGGATTGGCCTACATCGTCTCTGAGGTCAATTGTGTTATTCTGAGGTTCTGAGTCATTGGATTCTGTGTGTATGTGTACTCCCAGCTGCCCCAGTAGTCCCAAGTCCAACTTTCTCCCTCCTGTTCCTTTGGGCCCTATATATCAGTTCCCAAGAGACAGCCAAGGTAACTTTATGCATGTGTGAAGCTCAGACTTGAGCTGTCTTGTGCCTGTCTCACTAGGGGCTGCTGGGAGGAGAAGGGTAAGAAGACTTTGAGATAGCTGGCATGAACCTGGAAGGCTCCAGTATCTGCCAGGAAGGAAATTTCCCCTACCTGCTCCCTAAGAAGGAGAGAAGGACCTTGGGAGGTTATCTTCAAAGGGCCCTCCCTGGGCAGACCCTCATCCCCAGGATGTTGCACCCAAAGAGCAGGCCCAGTCTTCCTTGCCAGCACATCCAGCTCACCAACTTATACTAAAGGGCAAGGCAGCCAAGGAGGGGATGGTCATCCCCCTTTCTGTGGTGCTCCCAGGAACTCTTCCTTCAAAGCCCTTGTGGGCTGTGTCCAGCAAGTACCATCATTCTTCTCCCCTTTGCAGGTGTGGACATTGACCTCAGAGATGCTTGCCCAAAGCCATCCAACCCACTGAGTGGATTCAGGAACCAAACCCAGGTCTTGAATTCCAATCTCCCTCTGGCCTCCTTTTGTTAGCAGAAAGTTTGCAATCCCAAGAAAACAGGATCCTACTAGGAGGGGTGTCTCATCACTGGAGAGGGTGGCCCATGGGCTCTGGAGCTCATTCATGCTTAGTGCTACCTCCCACCCCTTCTCCAGAGGCACTTCTGAAGGGCAGCCCAGTGGAAAAGAGAAGTTCAAAAGTTAGAAGGTTTGGGTTAAAATATCACCTCTGACACTAGCTGTGCCACCTTGGGCAAGTCCCTTCTCCATCTAGCACTCTGCTGCCTGACTACCTCAGATGGAGAAACTAAGCCCCAACAAGTTATTTGTTCAAGGTCAAGGGAGGCAGAATTGGGGCCAGATTCTAGGGCTCCTGTCCACCCTGATGCCTTGTTTGTTATCTCTTTCCCTGGGGTCTTTAGGTTTGTACCTCCTGGCTCTTAAAAAAGTTCCTATCTCCCCACTTGCTGTTCTGAGTACACTGGGTACACAGAGTGACTGCTGGAATTCTGTCTGGCACGGATGTAGGCCCAGGGCCTACGTGATAGAGATCCTGTCACCCTGGCCACTGGGGCACCCTGGAGTGGTCTGAATTGATCAGCCTGTCTGTCACTCTGCTCTGCAGACAAGCGGGAGCATGGCCATTGCTTTTCTCCATGAGGAGGTTATTGCCTATGAGGCCTGGAGTTGGGGGGAGCAGGGGCCTAAGACGAGGGACAGAATTCTGCCTTGCTTCTTATTAGCTGCCTCACCCTGGGCAAATCACGTCACTGAGCTGGGCCTCAGTTTCCTCATCTGCAAAATGAAAGGTGAATGAGATGATCTCTAAGGCCTCTGGCTCTTGTTCTGTGAGAATTCCCCTCAATGGCCTCTCTTGATTCCTAGTTTCAACTTTAGGGTTAAAATTATCTTGAACCCTCCCCATCAAATACAGTGGAATGAGAACCTCCAGTTTCCTCACCTATAAAATGGGGATAATAGTAGTTACTGCTTCCTATGGTTGTTGTGAGGATAAAATGAGACAATGTATTATAATGTTTTACATGCCTTAAAGTGCTCTAAGTTACAACAAGCGCTAGGCATTCCACCTAACTAACTGTGTTCCAGATACTAAGGATATTGGCAGCTAACTGAGGGCCAGGCCTGGAGGCAGGAAGACTCATGGTCATGAGTTCAAATCCAGCCTCAGATACTTACTAGCTGTGTGACTCTGGGCAAGTTACTTCAACTTGTTTGCCTCAGTTTCCTCATCTGTAAAATGAGCTGGAGAAGGAAATGGCAAACTACTCCAGTATCTTTACCAATAAAATCCCAAATGAGGTCACAGAAAGTCGGACACAACTGAACATCAACAATGACAAAAATTGTGCATCTTATTATCCCTGTTTTATGGCTGAGAATTCTGAAGGCCAGTGACATGAAAGACTTCCCATAGTGACCAAGCAAATCATTTTCTGAAGTGGAGTTTGAAGCCGGGGCTTCCTCACTTTAGAAAGAAAGGCAGCTCTTACATTGCTTTTCTTTCACAAAATGTCATATCTAGGAGGGAGTTGGTGGACTCTGAGACCAACTGACACCCTTATTTTTAATGACAAGGAAACAGACCCAGAAAGGTCAACGGACATTAGCGCTATGAGGTCTTATTCAGAGGCGTTCCTCTAAAGCAGTTGCAAATGTTCTGATTTCCATCCCCATCCCATCTCTGCCCTTTCTCTCTTCCATCTCTCTTCTATCCCTTAGCTTGGTTAGTAACACGATGGAAATCAAATTCTTGACCTACAAGTGCTCCCAGGCTCCTAAATGTCCTGGAGGATGTATATAGAGGGAATCTGTCTGTTAAGCAGGGGATTGAACGCAGGGCCCAGGAAGCTGGGATCTGAAGTGAGACTGGAGAGTGAAGCGTTGAGAAGTAAAAGAAGGGACTGAAATGGGTTGGGGGTGGGGGACAGGGGAAAAGGAAGAAAAATCAAAAAGTCAGAGAAATAACGATCTGTTCTTTAGAACAAGACCTGGGTATGGAGTCAGAGAACTTGCATTCAGATCCTGGCTCTTCTCATTTTCTGTGTGACTTTGGGAAAGGTCTTTATTGTCTCTGCATCTCGATTTTCTCATTTCTAAAGTAAGTGAATTGGAGTAGATGGGAGAGATGCTCTCCTTTGCCTCTAAATCTGATTCCTTTCCAGCCCTGCAGAAACCCTTCCACCCCCCACTGGAGGCTGTATTTTGCTGCTCCTTAGTCTAATTGCTTTCGGGAGGTGCTGTGTGTGTGTGTGTGTGTGTGTGTGTGTGTGTGTGTGTGTTTATGTGTATGCTCAGGAGTGTAGGCATGAGCACGCAGGCGCGCGCATCTGTTTCCATGTCTTTGTCTTCCTTTATCTCTGTCTTCCTCTGTCTCTGTCCTTTGTCTCTCTCTCTCTCCATCTTTCTCTGTCTCCATCTCCCTCCCTCCCCCCTTTTTGTCTCTCCTTTCTCTCTTTTTCTCTCTCTCATCTTTCTGTCTCCTTTCTCTCTGTCTCTGTCACTATCTCTCTCTCTCCCCCCATCTCTCTGTCTCTTTTCTCTCTGTCTCTTCTTTCTTTCTCTCCCTCTCTCTTTCTCTTTCTCTTCCATTTCTCTGCCTCCTTTCTCTCTGTCTCCTTTTTCTCTGTCTCTGTCTCTCTCTCCCCCCCTCTCTCTTTTTCTCTCTCCCAACTCTCTGTCTCTTTTCTGTCTGTCTCTCTGTCTCTCTCTTTCTCTGCATCTCTTTCTCTCTCCCCTCTCTTTTTCTCTCCCATATTTCTATCTCCTTTCTCTCTGTCTCTCTCTGTCACTGTCTCTCTTTGTCTCTCTCTGTCTGTCTCTCTGTCTCTGTCTCTCTCTGTTTCTCTGTCTCTCTCTGTCTCTGTCTCTCCATGGCCCCCCTCTACTCTTGTTATCTGCAGCAGGAAGACTTATGATTTTTGTTTCATTGCGTGTGCTCTCCCTATGATGCTCTTTAGAATCTCTGCAGTCAGCTGAAATTGGAAAGAAAAAAAGGTAAAATAATAATCCTACACACATACATGCACGCACACACACACACATGCAGCATAGAAGTGTCAGGCAGGAGAGAACGTTATTAAACCTTGGAGAATGTCACTAAGGGAAATTATTGGATCCCTTAAAAATAGGATAAGGAACCTGGGAACTAGAATGCTTATAGATGCAATCCTGACTGGAAGCAGGACAGCACCCTCCAAAATACATATGACACTGGGAAGGTGGGAAGGGCTTGAACAGAGATGCCAGAGCTGGGAGAAAGGAAGGAAGGAAGGAGGAAAGGAAGAAAGGAGGGAAAAAAGGAACAAAGAAAGGAGAAAAGGCAAAGGGGAGGGAAGGAAGGAAGAAAAGGGAAGAAAAAGGGAGGAGGAGAAAGAGAGGAAGAGAGAGGGAGAGGAGAAAAGGGGAAAGGAGAGATGGAGATAGGGAGGGAGGGAAGAAAATAATTATTAAATGCCAACTATGTTCCAGACACTGGACTTTATCATTTTTATCTCATTTAATCCTCAAAGAAGCCCTGGGAGGTAGGTACAATTAGTATTTCCATTTCACAAATGAGGAAGCTGAAGGAGAAGTGACTTTCTCAGGGTCAGAGAGCAAGTAAGTGACTGAAGTGGGATTTGAACTCAAATCTTTTTGACTTCAGGTCCAGCAGTCTCTCCACCTGGCTGTGCCACTTTGCTGCTTCTGAGGAGAGATCTTAGAATATGGAATGCCAGAACTGGGAGGACTCTTAGAACATGGAATGTTGGGAAACAGAATGTTAGAGCTGGAAGGGAAATATCTCTCTCACCCCAGGCCCATTTTAGAGAATAGGAAACTGATGTTATGTAGGGAAGGGATTCCTTTGAGATCGTCCAGATGGCTGATTCCTGATTGCCAGTCCAGATTTCTCTTAACCTACCATGTCGCTTTCCCAGTACCTTGATTCTGATTTTCATTTGAGACTGATAGAACCTGTATCATCCTACCTTTTTACCTGCACAGCTGGAGGGTGTGGCTGCCTATTTGATATTTCCAGGCTTGGGGACACCCAGGGCAGAACGAAGTGCCCTTCTCCCTCCTGTCTAATGCTTGTAATTCTACCTTTGGGATTTTTTTCCTCTGGTTAAAGCCTCTGAGCCTTTCTTAAATGCAAATTCCTTTGGCAGAGGTGACCCTGTGGTCTGAAATAAGCACTCAATTTGGAGTTCAAATATTTGGGTTTAAACCTGGCCTCCACCACTGACTCACTGTGTGACCTTGGGCACATAAGTGTCCCTCTCTGGAACTTAGTTTACTCTTCTGGATAATGAGGGGTTTGGATTAGGAGGTAACTTGGTATCTGGATGTGAATCCCATCTTAGATAGCTGTTTGGTCCTATGTAAGTGTCTCAGTTTCGTCATCTGTAAAATCAGAGAATTGGACTCAATGACCTCTGATGTCCCTTTCAGGTCTAAATCTATGAGCCTCTAACTTAGGTGATCTATAAAGTTCCTTTAGACTTTAACAATTCTATGAGGGACCCTTTACCAGTGATTGATGTCTGAGTGAGTGAATAGAGTGATGAATCTGAAGTCAGGAAGACCTGAGTTCAAATCCAGCCTCCCATGCTTGCTAGCTGTGTGACCCTGGCCAAGTCATTTCACCCTATTTGCTTCAGTTTTCTCATCTGTAAAATGAGTTGGAAAAGGAAATGGCAAACCACTCCAGTACCTTTGCCACCAAAACCCCAAAAATGGTCATGAAGAATCAGACACGACTGAAAATGACTAAACAACAATTTCCTTATCTATGTTTTGACGGGTGGGGAGAGAGAAGTGCCCCAACCAGAGAACCACCTGTGAGGGCCGGGAGGACCACTGAGGTTTCCGGATTTTGCCTCAGTCCACACATAATCTTGCCTCACTTTCATCCTCTGAGTCTCTTCTCCTTTCTCTTTCTCTCTCCTCCACATCTCTCCAGACCTCCTCGGTCTCTGTTATCTTTCACTGGCCACCTCCCATCGTCCTCAGTCTTTTCAGAATGTCAGAGCTGGAATGAGCCTCCAGAGCTCATGCAGCCTGACCCCCTCTTTTTATAGCTGAATAAGCTAGCCAAGAGAGCATCACAAGACATGCCTTTCCTTTATCTCCATTTCCCCAGCTAGCCAAGGGCTTCTGACTTCCTGGACAGGTTTTTCCCCACTGAGTGCTGTTTCCTCCCTTCCTGTCCTCTGCCTACCAATTACTCCCCGTTTTAGGGAGATTAAATACTCCCAACATGCTTGTCTATGGGTCTTTAATTATTTGTTCTTGATTAGTATCTCAGCTTGAAGGATACAACTTCTCTGGGCACAGGACCTCTAGGTAAGGGGTCTGCTGGTTCACATGAACCTGCCTTCAACCTTGGGTGCAGAATCAAGGTTGGAGGGAATTGTAGCTGGGTGGGGATGCAGCCTCAAAGAAACTTTCCACAGATGAACTTGAGCATGGGGCAAGCTGAGCTGCAGCCACTGGTGACATCAGAGACAAGGGCACTGGGGGAGGATTAAAGGAAAATGTTTTAGTCTGAGGTCTGAGTCATCTCTCTGGGCTCCAAGTATAGAGCTGTGCCCTGGCTATGGTGGGTTGGGGGGAGGGAAGGACCAGAATCAGACCTCACTCTGGGTGTCTGTTTTGTATCTCTGATTATTCTAGGGGGAGGAGAGATGGGGAAAGAGACACAGAGAGGAGAGGGGGAAAAGAGAAAGAAAGGGGAAAAGAGAAGAAAAACCAAGGCTGAGAGGGGAAGAGGGAGAGGGGAAGTTTAAGGGGCCAAGGATATAAGAGAGGGAGAAGGAAAGAGGGACAAAGATGGTGGAGGGAGGGTAGGAAGGAACACAGGGAGGGTGGAAGAGAAAACAGGAGAGAAATACAGGGGGAAATAGGGAGAGAGAGAGGAGAAAAGGAGAATTTAGAAAGAGGGAGGGAAAAGAAAAAGAAAAGAGGGGAAAGATGGAGAGGCAGAAAGTAGGGAGAGAGGGTTTGTCAGAGAAATAGGCAAAGAAAAGAGTGAGAGCAAAAGGGGGAAAGGAGAGAGATATGAAGAGAGGAAGAGATAAAGGAGAGGAGGAAATGGAGGGAACAAGGGAGAGGGAGCAGAAAGCAAGTGGGAAAAATGGAAAGAGGAAAGAGGTGCAGGGAGGAGGGGAGGAAAGAGAAAGGAGGAGAGGAGAAAGGAAAAAGGAAATGAGAGAAGAAGAAGAGGCAGGAAAGGAAGGAAAGGGAGAGAGGAGGAAGGGAAAAGGAAATGGGAGAAAAGAATGAGAGAGAGAGAGGTTGAGAGAGAGAGAGAGTGAGAGAGAGAGAGAGAGAGAGAGAGAGAGAGAGGCTGAGAGAGAAAGGGAAAGGAAAGAGACATAGGGAGAAGGAAAAGAAAGGGAGGAACCAGCCAGACCCACACCCACAGCCAGAGAGTGGCAGGGAGGTGGCTCTGCTCCATGCAGAGGAGAGCTGCCTACAGAATTTCTGGGTAAATTTAGAAAGAACCTTTCTCTATTTCACCCGCATAGTTCAGCGTCAATTTTACATCTGTCACCTTTTCTTCTTTCTGAAACTTGGAAGCCATGAGGCAAAGCTTTCCCTGCTGCCCATCCTCCCTCTTCCTCCTGTTCCTGGGGAGCCCTCCTCCTCTTGTTCCTAGGGAGCCCTCCCTCCCTCCTCCTCTTGTTCCTGGGGAGCCCTCCTCCTCTTGTTCCTAGGGAGCCCTTCCTCCCTCCTCCTCCTGTTCCTGGGGAGCCCTCCCTGATAGGATACATTGAACTCTGTCCGAGGTCACTGTTCTCCCTGTCTCTCCAGGATGCCTGTGAGCCCCAGACACTCAGCTCATCTCCCCTCCAGCTTCGACACTCCCCCCATTCCAGCCTTTGGAAGAGATGGCATTACATATTCCGGGCTTTTACCCTAGGCTCCTGATGCTCTGCTAGAATTGAGGAAGTGTCGGACATTCATGCTACCATTGAGCAAGCTTTCATTAGGCATCTTTGTGCAAGGATCTTATGGACAGAAGAAACCAACACAGCTCTACCCCAGGCCCTATAAATATCTCACTATCCAGCCCATGAAATCATGAGCTGGAAGGAGATTAAACTATGTGCTAGGCACTGAAGATACAAAGACAACAGCGTCACATTCTACCTGAAAAATAAAAACGAATCTAGGAGGAAATGACGACCAGAAAGGGGGAAGTGATTTGCTCAGGAGAACATAGGGAATACAGAACAGAAGAATTTGAACTCGTCATGCAACTCTAGACAGGCCCTGAAGATGACTCCTTGAGTGAGGCAGAAGCCCATTTGTTTTCTGTAGAGATCTGACACTTGTAGGGAGGGGACTTTGGCAATCCTTAGCTTCCAGTACCCTCAGAACTCTTTTAAAGTCCTAAAATGCTACTGGGATCAAGGCAGCGTGCTAAGTACTCAAGATACAAAGAAAGGCAAAAGACAGTCCCTTCTCTCAAGGAGCTCACAACAAGCAAGCAACTATGTACAAACTAGATATTATAAGACAGTTAGAAAATAATCAACATAGAGAATGTGCTAGAAGTAAGAGGGATTGGGAAAAGCTGCCTGTAAAAGGTGAGAATTGAAGGCAGCCAAAGGAGCCAAGAAGCAGAGATGAGGAGGAAGAGCATTCCAGGCATGGGGATGACCAGGGAAAATGCCCTGAGGTGAGAGACAGTACAGGGCAGGACATGTGGAAGGAAATGGCTTAAGAGTTATTGCTTAAGCCTTAGATCCCTGGATGGGGTCAGGAGGTTTGAGATCTTCTGTAACTACCACTTTCTCGCTGTGTCACTTCGGGCAAATCATAGCCCTCTCTAACCCTCAGTTTCCTCCTCCATAAAATGAAGTAGTTGGATGAGAAGATCTATGACCCCTCTCAGATCTAGCATCCAGAGTTTCTGACATTAGAATCAAGGAAATGGTTTGTTTCCAATTAGCCTTTTCTGCCCTGTCGAATCTTGCCCCCCTCATTTAGCTGCATCAATTTATACTTACATTAAAGCTGAAAGGATTATCTACTTTGACTCTCTCATTTTGTAGCTGAGGAAACTGAGCTCTAGAAAGGGAAAGTAATGTGGCCAAGGTCACACAGATAGAAGGTAGGAGGTGGAGCCAGGCTTTGACCCCAAGTTCTCAGATTTCCCATCCTTTGATCTGCCCCTTGCATATCCTCTTGGTGTACATCATAATGATGAAAAGAGATCAACTCATATAAACCTTTCCAGTCACAAAGCACTTTTATATATTTATATATTTTTCATCTCTGACCACCTCCTACACACGTGGGTACCCTGAAAGCTAACCCAGGGTCATGGTGGGTCAACATCCTTACAAATGCATAGCTTACAAGCCCCTACCAGTGTGTTTCTTTTACCAGTCAACCAGAATTATTTCAAAGCAAAAGATCCTTAATCAAACAATATAGTAAATTAAGTGACAAAAGAAATCTACATACATGTATACATACTCTGTCATACCACCAGTGAGACAGAAGATACATGCCAGAAATATAAGTGGACAAGGAACATTTGTAGAAGGGGCTTAATTAAAGTTAAATTAAATTTAAAATTGGTAAGCATTTACCCTGTGTCCCTGATTGTGCAGTTCATTACTTGGCCTTCCCATGATCATTCCTCACCCCTTCCACCCCCATTTGCAATAAAATCTCCTCCCTGGGTCCATTCCTTTTTTCTTTCCTTGGCGTCAAGAGCTCTGATTCTCCTCCTGAGGCAGAATGCTGTCCATGAGTGTACAACACTTTCTCAGGTAATATTTCTGAACAACAAATCCCTGCAGATTATACACAGTTTAAGGTTCCCATCTCCCATGATAGAATCTCTCACCATGGGAGCATTCCTCAATGGAGCACAAGAGCAGAAAAGCAGAGAACATATATAGCTGGGAGAACTCATACCCTCCCCCTTCCCCACTTATTTTTTCCAACTACATGTAAAGATGATTTTCAACATTCACTTTTATAAGATTTTGAGTTCCACATTTTTTTTCTCTTTCCCTCACCCCTCTTCCCTCTCCTCAAGCCAGCAAGCAATCTGATATAGGCTATGCATTTACAATCATATTAAACATATTTCTACATTAGTCATGTTGTGAAAAAAGATTCAGAACAAAAGGGAAAACCCACGAAAAAGAAAAAAACAAACAAAATGAGAAAATAATCTGCTTCGACCTGCATTCAGACTCCATAGTTCTTTCTCTGGATGTGGATAGCATTTTCCATCCTGAGTCTTTTGGAATTATCTTAGATCATTGTGTTGCTGAAAAGAGCCAAGTCTATCAAAGGTGATCATCACATAATGTTGCTGTTACTTGTGTACAATATTCTCCTGGTCCTGCTCACTTCACTCAGCATCAAGAGAACTCATACTCTACAACACCATTCCCCTCCCTCCCCCCGCTTTTTTTTTTTGGCCTATGATTCAGCTGACCTTTTCTGATATGTTCTAACACACTACTCCCTGATAACATCTTGGCTAGGTCTTTCACTTGATCTTTGTTGCCATCTGCTGCTGGTTTTTAGCAGCTGGGTGGCCTCTTCCTTCTTAGGGGCAGGGATGTATCACTCTTTTTGATCATAGACCCTGGGACTATTTAGCTTTTATCCTTTCAGACCCCAGCCATACGCAGTCAGTCAGCTTGCTCCTGGAAAAGCTTTTTGTTTGTCTTTTAAACTGAATTTCCCTGCTCTCACTCAGACTCCTTCAGTCTAAACTTATAGTGAGAAAGTTCTTTTAATTTACATCATTTCCATGGTTCACTGCCCAAGTCCTTACAAATCATCCTGGTACTTTCACTTAGCAAAACTGTCACAGGAGTTGGGTGGAGATTCAAACCATAATGGTTTTAGTCACCATTCAGATCTCCCTATGAGGAAGACTTGAAAATAGCTTGTATGCGCTGGTGAAGACCTTTGTCCTACTTTTCTCAACATTCAACTCGCTGCATTTTGGCACCAGTAACTTTTGTGCCACTTCTCACTAGCAAAGAAAACTGTTGTACTTCCTGAAAATTATTTCATTTGTTTTTCACAAAGAAAGGGATATGTAGCATAAATATTATTAATCCCCACTTTTACAGAAGAGGAAGTTAAGATGGAGAGGAATATGTGAGTCACTAAGAATCACGGAGCAGGTAGAGACAATATCTGAACCCAGATAGTCTGAAACCATGTCTAGGACTGTCATTGCCTCTGCATAATATGCTTTTATTTTTCCCCCTTTTTCTCTCTACTAATAGAGAGAAAACTCTCTGCAGGCAACAGTCCTGCTTTTGCCTTACTTTGCACCTTTCCCAATCTGGTTATTTAATAAAGAGCTCTGTATAGAGAGCGCTAAACGCCTGGAATTTATTCCGAGTTTTTCCCTTTAGAGGTCCAATGAACCTAAGTAAATCACTTCCACTCTCTGTGCCTCAACTTTCCCATCTGTAAAATGGGCATAATAATGCCCAACTCCGTTTTGCTCTTCTGTGAGAAATAATGAGCCAAGTTCTTTGAGCTCCTCAGAACAGATACTTTATAGCTGCCCCACTGTTACTTTTCTGGAAGGAAAAGGGATTTGAGACTGAGGGCTTTCAGATGTTACCTCTGTCTGTCACTCTAACTCTAGTTAGGTAGAACCATAACTAGCATAGGGCAAATAGAATAGCTCCAGAGGCTATTCAGCTGTGCTGTGCTTTCAGACCCCAGCCATAGTCAACCGAGTAGCTAAGGAAGCCAGTGCAGATCACCTCCTGTGTGTGCCTCAGCTTGTGGTTCTCCTGGTCACCCCTCTTCTGGTACTGGTCTGTCCTGCCCCAACCTCTGCAAGGCTTAATACTAGACTCATTAGGCAGCAGAGTCACTACCCTCTCTTAGGCTGATTGTTGCTTGTTTGGCAGCAGTTAAAATGATTGTCCTCTGGGTCATCACTCCCCTCTCCCCCAATGGGTTGCTGTCCCACTCATTTGTCCCCTTCAGTTGTTTTTGACTGAATGTCTGAAAGCTGATTTTCCCCTGCCTTCCATCCCTACAGTGAAATGATTTTAATTGTACCTGATCCAATAGAAATGGCTTCTTCCTCTTTCCTTCTATTCCCTTCCTGAATCCCTGATCCATGTGTCTCTATGTATCAACTAACAAGCAAATATCTAGAGCTATCTATTATCCATCCATCCATCCATCCATCCATCCATCCATCCATCCATCCATCCATCCATCCGTCCATCCGTCTGTCCATCCATCTTTCTATCTATCCATTCATTTATCCATCTTTCTATCTATCCATTCATCTACCCATCTATCTATCTATTTATCTATCTATCTATCTGTCCGTCTGTATGTCCATCCATCCATCTTTCTATCTATCCATTCATTTATCCATCTTTCTATCTATCCATTCATCCACCCATCTATCTATCTATCTATCTATCTATCTATCTATCTATCTATCTATCTATCCATCCATCCTCCTATCCATCCATCCATTTATCTCTCTCTCTATCCATCCATCTTTCTATCCATCTATCCACCCATCCTTCCATCCATCCGTCCATCCATCTATCGATCTCTCTATCCACCCATCCATCTTTCTATCCATCTATCTACCCATCCTTCTATCCATCTCTCTCTCTCTCCCATCTATCTACCTATCCTTCTATCCATCCATCCATCCATCCATCCATCCATCCATCCATCCATCCATCTTTGGTCCACAAAGTCTTTTCAGCAATTGTGTGGAGGGTGTTGGGAGTGGAGACATTAATCTCTTCCAAGCAAGAAGACTCTAAACCCTGCTAGCCACAGAAGCAAGTGGAATATGCTATCCTGCCCTATCTCTGTGTGTCAAATTCTTGCTCATCCCTCAACGTCCCATTCAAATCTCACCTCATCAGGAGGCCTTTCTTGATGGTTCCTGCCCTTCATGACCTCTCCCTCTTTTGTATTCCCATAGCACTTGTTATCGATGTGGAAATCTGGGTAGTGGGGTTCAAGGGCATTGGTTCAAGATTTGTAAGACCTGGGTTCATGTTTTACTACCCCTGTTAATTTAGACAAGTCACTTCCCCTGTGTGAGCCTCAGTTTCCTCTTGCCCCGACCCCCTGCCTTCCATGAACCTCTCTTACAGAAAAATCAAATGCATAAAATAACAAGCACCTTTCCATTTTTCATCTTTCCCATAACTCCTGACCTGACTAAAGGTCAGGAAGAGATGATTGCCTAAAGCTGATCAAAAGCCCAACTTCTTCCATTTTCTTTGGCCTGTCGTGGGTTTGATTTGTAAAGCTGAGGGGAAGCATCCAGCTCATCTTAGGGTCTGTTTGGAGAACTCTGGCATCAGAAAATACCTGCCTCTATTGCCCCAGGAAGCCCACGAGTTAGGCTGGCTGAAGAAACCCTTTCTGAAGGCCTCCCCCTCCCTCCATGAACATCTCCAAAATAATAATTCATATTCCTATAGTATTTTCTTCACATTTCCTGGGTGGTAGGAAATCCAAGGCAGCCCTGCTTGACTACTTCCCCATTCTGGACCTCAGTTTCCCCATCTATAAAATGAGGGGGTTGGACTCTATAGCCTCTGAGGTCCTTTTAGCTCTAGATCTAGGATCCTGTTACCCCAAACTTATGGCAGAGGAAGCCAAGGCTCAGAGAAGGCAAACCATTTGCCTAGGACCACACAGCTTTGAAGTGCTGGGATCCAGAAAAGGAAGCCAGGTTTCTCCCAAGTCTGTGCTTTTTATGCTCCATTCCACTGGCTGTCAGTACATACCACCCAAACAGCTTTTCTAGTCCTTCAGCTGCCATGCTAGTTATCTCACGGGCATGCTGCCAGCAAAGTCTCTGATTCATTGATCTGCCCCCATAATTAGCACTTGGTGTGTGCTGTGGGCTGTTTTTCTACTTACATTAGCATGGTTCCTTGAACTTGACTGTGACCTCTTTATAGTCTGAGAAACTCAACAGCCTGTTTCAGCACTCATTAGCTGAGGGAGCAGAAGGAAATGACCATGCTTTTCTGAGCCTCAATTTTCTCATCTGTAAAATAGGGATAATGACTCATATCCTCCCTCCCTATAGGGCTGTTGAGGAGAAAGAGCTCTATAAACTTGAAAGAGCTGTCAAAATGCCAGGTATTATTATTAATTATTCATCAACACTAATGTTCCACTGACATCCTCCTCTGATGTGCGGAGGTAAAACTGTTCTTTCAAAAACAACCTTCAAGCGTTGGCAGGTTCTACAAAGTGAGAAAGACTCCATGGGCCATCCTTGACCATGTGGCTATAGTCTCAAGACCAACCCAGCTAAGTCCTAGCCTTGAAAGGAGAGGATTTCTGTAGATGGAGATAAGGTGGATAGTACCTTCCCAGCCTCTGAGGTGGTAAGGGCAGCCCAATTTTAGACTTTCTGTGTGTTTGTACTTCACTGCCAAAGAAGACCATGCCATCAGAGAAATAATGACATGACTTGCACTTGACTTTGTTTTAAGTGAGGGAGGGCTGTGTAGGTAGGTATTCTAGGGGCACATGAAAAGAAGAAAAACCACAGTCCTGGTCCTGAAGGAGCCTTCCCCTTTTACTACATCATTTCTCTGCTCTTAAACCTTTGATGGTTCACCATTGTCTACAGGATAGGGAGTAACTAACCTCATGTGACCTTGGGCAAATAACTATCACCTTGAGATTTATTTTCCCCTAGCCATATCATGAGAAGTTGGACTAAGTGACCTTTAAGTTCGTTCTATGTTTTAACATTTTGCAATCCAACATCCTTCCTGGATTTGACTTTCCCTGTTCAAAGGCTCCTGCCAGTTTTCTCATTCTCTGTTCCATCATTTTATGATTCAGACGGTATGGGCCAAAAGATCTCCATCTTGGCTATGTGTTCCTCTAGGAAACCAATTGGGGAAGCTAACTTGTCTCCAGATGTTCCCACTAGATGGCGACTTTGTGTCACCCATCCTTGTGACAGCACTTTTCAAAAGCTCTGAGTGAGTTTGGACAGAGGCTCTTGGGTGAGCCAGGCTAAGCAGGACTGATCTTCCTTCCAGTATTAGGATAATTAACTGACTATAGACAGCGAGGAAACTTGGCCAAAGACTGATGCAGAAGAAAACGGGTCTTGGTTTCAGTCAATCAACATGCTGTGTGCCTAGCCCTGTGTTAAAAGTATGAGGACACAATCAATCAATCAATGAACTTTTATTAAGTACCTACTGTGTGCCAAGCACTGCGCTAAATGCTAAGGATTCAAAATGGGGCAAAAGAAGGTCCTTACCCTGAAGGAGCTTACAATCTAGCGGAGGAGACAGAATGCAAACAAGTATTTACAAAGCAAGCGATACACATGATAAATAGGAAGTAATTAACCAAGGAAAGGCACTTGGGGAAGATATCCAGTAAAAGATGTGATTTTTATTGAGACTTTAAGGAAGCCAGAGAGGTGAGGAGTTGGATCAGAGAAGGGAGAGCATTCCGGGTTTGGGAGACAGCCAGAGAAAATGCCCAGAACTGCGAGATGGAGTGTTTTGTTCAAAGAATAACCAGGAGTCCAGTGACACTGGAACAGAGTATACAACAGAGAGTAAGGTGTGAGAAGTCAGTGAAAATTCAGGGAGTCAGGAGATGGGAAGATCTTGTCTGGGGGACAGCAAGGAGACATTTGGGTCAACATAGGACATCCTTCATTACCATAATGAGGGTCTTACATGAACCTGTATTTCCCTCATTTGATGTTAATATTCAGTGGATCATAAAAAAAGTTATCTCTGTGATCTCCTTTGACATCAAATATCCATTGATTTTAACACAGGAATGGGTAGATAGCTTTTTGGGGAAGAGAGCTTTTGCGAGTCTATTTTATTTGTTTCAAGTTAAACTCTTTTGTGGACAGTCAACCATTCTTCCCATTCTTTTATTTCTCTCAGTTGTGTGTAAAGATCTGGTCTGTTGTAGAAAGTCATCTGAAAAAAGTCACCTGTTCCTTCCTTAAGTTTTCATCAAGGATACCAGATGGCTCCAGAGGAGAAAGTGAGGCTGCTAACTTTGCACAGCCCTTCCTCACTTAAATACAACTCACATGTCATGGCATCACCTCCATGATGTCACGGTCCTCTTCAAGAATGAAAAACAAACAACAGCAAAAATCAATGATACTTTTAATGTGTGCTTAGGACTCATCTGTAAAGCTTTTATGGAGATGAGAAAATGGGCATTTGGGTTAATTCTTGTGGCCTTTATTTTTTAATTCCCAAGAGCCCTTAATACTCATCTTTGGTGTGGACTTCCTCTGTGTGCATGTGATGTGATGTGATCCAGCATCCCAGACTTTATCTTCTTCGCTGTTTTGCCATTCCTTCCCATAGACTTGAAAGAGGTAGACTGCAAATGGGATTGCTCTACTGTGGGCATGACAAGGCACTGCACGAGAATCACCAGTAGAGTTCTGTTTCTCATCTCACTGTTCTCTATTCTCTTCTAGGAATAGGACTCAGGATGATCTGGTTTGATTGGAGCTTAGATCAAGTTTTCTGGTTTTGTTTTTTTTTTCTCCTCAGCTGTTTTTCACTGTTTTATAAGGGAATACTATTAATTCAGCATCTTGGTTCTTTCTTCTCCATGAAGCATGACTTGTGCACAAATGAATTTCTGCCCTAAATTGTCATTCCTCTTGGCTGCTATATCTCTTCACTTTTTTAAAAAAAAGAAATCAAGTATCTGCTGGCTGAGGTAATTTATGGGCTCTTTTGACCTCCTTTTTGTGACTTTGAGTCAGGAAGATCTGGATTCAAATCCTAAATAAGAAGTTTACTATCTAGGTGATTCTACACGTCTGTGAACCTCAGATTCTTCCTGAGAAAAGTGAAGGGATTAGATTGGGTGACTAGTTAGTCAGTTAGATTAGTTCCTTAGAGCTCTAAATCTATGATCCTAGGAACTTTTTTAGGAAACAGTAATAATAAGAATCCATATCTTTTTGTTTGTTCATTTACCAGTCTTATAGTCAACCACTTGCTTAAATAATTCAGTTAGAGTTGTTGTTATCACATATTTGTCCACTTCCAGAATACCTTTATTTTTCTTTCTAATTTGGCATTGATTTTGACCTTTGGGCTAGTTAATGGTTAATCTGATTGCATCTAGACTTTCAATTATAATGACTCCCGTATCTATGGCCAGTACTTTCCTGCCTGTTAAAATACAGTTTCTTTCTTTCTGAAGTTGTTGGGTGCTTGCCCAACACCTTTCACCAGTGATTTCAGACCTTTTTTGGAAGGAAGGATTCCTCATATTCAGGCATTAGGCTTCTGAGTTTACAAACTTTTGGCAGCTTTCTGTTTTATGCTCTGACTCAGTCAGATTGCACCTGAAGAATTGTGTTCACTTTGGGTTTTTATCATGTTTGCTTTTCTTAGTATTTCCAACCCTTAGCATGATGCCCAGTGTATGGTAGGCATGCAATAAATGCTTATTGATGATAACACTTGACTATATTTTGGGACGGATATTGATCAGTTACAAAGTGTCCAGAGGATCTTAGATGCTAATGGGCCTTGAGACCATGATGCTGAGCACCAGTGGAAGGCACTGGGGTTACTTAGCCTGGAGAAAAGATTGAGGGAGGGCCACATTAACTGTGAAGGGCTATCTTATGAAGAGGGATCATACATGTTCTAGTCAGTCTTGGAGGACAGAAGCAGGAACAATGGGCAGAAACTAGGAACAAGCAACATTAAGCCTGGTGACAAGAGAATCTTCCTATAATGAGAACAGTCTCAAAGTGGAACAAGCTGCCTCGGGAGGTGGTGAGCTTTTCCTCCTTGGAAGTCTTCAAGAAGAGGTTGGCTAACTATGCATCAAGGCGGGAATTCCTTTTATGAATAGGTAGAATTAGATGGCGTCTGAACTACCTCCCTACTCTCAAATTCTGTGAGTCTGTGACACTGATCTTGAACCATTCTTGGTTCTCCTGCCAGCCTACCTTTGTGTTGAAATAATTGATTATCAAGGTATCTGTTGAACGATGTGGTGGGCTCAATTCAATTCAGCAATTCAACAAGCATTTATTAACCACCTACTCTTTGCAAACCCTCTGACTTAAGTTTGTGTCAACTTAATTCAGTTCACTCCAAGAGAGTGGACATGGCCTAAACTTGAAATCCCAAAGACCAGGTTCAACTGTACTTCAGGTGCCCCAGTTCAAGCAACCTTAATTTAGTTCAATCTAAGAGAAGTGTCCCAAGAGAGGTTCAGCTGTGATTCTGGGGCTTCCTAGCTGTGTGACTCTAGGCAAATCACTGCACCTCAGTTTCCTTATCTGTAAAATGATGGGTTTGGATTCAATAATCTCTAAGATCCTTTTCAGCTGTAGATTTATGAACAGATAAGAAAGATTTGTTAAGTACCTACTATGTGCTAGGATCTGAGGATATGAGGAGATAAGGGAAACTATCTCCCTATTTTCAAGTAGTTTTCCTTCTATTGATACAATACAATGAACTCACAAAAAGTACAATACTAAGGAAAATTTAGAAAGGAGAACATTAAAGGATATGGGGACCGGAGAAAATTTCATTGAGGAGGTGGTAGTGAGCTTTAAAGGAAACCAAGGGTCTTGAAAAATGAGATGAGGAAGCTGCATGTTCTTGGCAGGGGGAAAGGCTTGTGCAAAGTTGTGGAGATGGGGGGCAGAGTAATGTATCTGGGGAAGGGCTAATAGGCCACTTTGGCTGGAATGGAGAGTTAATGAAGGGGGATGGGATGAAGTAAAGGTGGAAAGGTCTGTGGAGGCCACTGAATCTTAGAACTGGTAAAAGGGTTGGGGGTCATCCAGTTGTACCCATGCTCAAAATGGAATCCTCTGGTCCACCAGCCTTTGCCTGAATACCTCCTATGAAGAGAAACCCACTATCCCCTGGGGCATCCTATTCTACTTTTGGAAAGTTCTGATTGTTAAGAAGTTATGAAGACTAAACATGATGCTTTGGACCTTCTACCCATTGGTTCTGGGGCCAATCGGTCAATCAAGTTCTTCTTTCCCATGACAGTGGAGAGAACCCTGGATTTAGAATCAGATGACCTGAGATCAGAACTTGGCTTTGTATTTACAATCTTGAGTGAGTCACTTAACTTATATGTGCCTCAGTTTCCTCACCTTCATAAAAAGTGGTTGGCCTACATGACCCCAAATCTCTAGATCTGGGATCCAAGGTTCCTAAGTACTTAAAGACAGCTATCATAGCCCTTCAGTTCTCTCTCCAAACCATCCTCACTTCCTTTCATTGAAGCTCATATGTAATGAACTTGTGGCCATCCATGATCTTTAGACAAAAGCTCCATATTTGCAAAAGAGTACTAACAGTTCAATTCATGTTTGTGATTAATCTAAGCCTTGGGTGATTTCTATCCTTTTGTTGCCAGTTTTCCCTAAGTCTCTGAAACCAGAAGGTAGCCACTCAGAGCTTGGAGCCATTTTGTATTTTTATCTTTTTCATTATTTGATTCTTGAAATGGCTATGAGAGATAGGCAGTACAGATAACAGTATCCCCATTTTACAGATGAGGAAATGGAGGTTCAGAGAGGTTGTAACACTATGGTACTGTGGAAAGAACTCTGGATTTGGACTCAGGGACCCTTGAGTCAAATTGGTCTTGTCACTAAACCCAATGGGGCCTCAGGTTTCTCAATTGTAAAATGAAAAGATTGGACTTGCTGTCCTCAAAAGCCCCATTCCAGCTCTAGGTCCATGATTCTATGATGGAGTAGGATCCTAGGATTATGATGGAGTAATCATAGGATTCCTCAAAGTCACAGACAGCTTTAGAGCTAAATGTGGCCTCAAAGAACATCTAGTCATGAGTTCTTAATCTGGGGGAGGGGTCCACAAACTTAAAAAATTTTTCAACTATATTTTAATAGTATTGGTTTCCTTTGTAATCCTATATATTATTTTGTGCATGTAAAAACATGCTTCTGGGTGGGGGTCTATGAGGTCAGTACAGACAAAAAAGTCAAGAACCCCTGATCTTACCCAAACATTTATTTTGTAGATGAAGGAACTAAGGTACAGATCTAAGTGACTTGCTAAAGATCAGCAAACAACAGAACCAGAATGTGAATCCAGGTCTGAGGGTGAGACTGATCCTTCCCACCATGTGCCTAAATACAGGGGACTGGACAAAGTGAACTTTTGAGGCCCCTTCTAAAACTCCTATGAGGCTATGAACTTGTGGTGCTTATTCATTACCTTTCATTTTACAAATGAGGAAGCTGTGCCTGAGAGAGGGAAATAGCCCTGCCAGAGAGGGGAGCTGGGAGCCCGGGCCCGGCAGCAGAAAGGCAGCCATGAAACTCTTCCCTTTCTCTTGCCTTGTCTTTGCCTCATAGAGGGAGCATCCTTGCTGTTTACTCCTCTTCAGACAGTGGCAAGGAAAGGTCTGGGAAAGCCACATCAGGAGCCCAGACCCCAGCTGTGACTAAAGAATGTGAGAAAATCTCTCTTGGCTAAGCAACCCTGGGAAAAACATGGCCCCTTCCTGTCCCTCCCCCTCCCTTGAGTCTTGCAGGCTATCTCAGCTCTGGACAGCTGCTGGTCTGGTGTTGGTCTTTCCAATTTAGAGACACAGGCTTCTAGCATTTGGGACTGGAAGCCCTGCTCCCCAAACTCCCTTGAGCTGTTCTCCTTTCACTGGTGAGGAATCATAGCACGTTAAAGCTGAAGAGGATCTTGGAACACAGCATATCAGAGCACGAAAAGATCTAAGCACATAGAATGTCAGAGCTGAGAGGGACCTTGGAACTTGGTATAGCAAGGCTGGAACAGAACATAGAACACAGAATGTCAAAAATGTGAGATACCTTAGGACACAGAATGTCATGGTACGGGGGGAGTGTCTCTCAGAATATAGAATGCCAGAATTAAAATACAGTGTGTTGGATCTGAGAGGGTCCCTAGCACATAGAATATCAGAGCTAGCAAAAAAAATCTAAGGTTTTAGAATGTTAGAGCTGGGAGGGACCTTAGACCTTGGAATAGTAAAGCTGGAAGGAAAGTAGAACACAGAATATTAGGAATGGATGAGACTCTAGGACACAATGCCAGAGCTGAGGGGGGGCCTTAAAGTATAGAATATTGAACTAGAAGAAACCTTAGAACATAGAATGTTGAAACTGAGAGTGTCATTAGCAGAGAAAATGTCAGAGTGGGGAAGTATCTTAGAATGGTACTTAGAATAAAATGCTAGGATGGAGAGGGATCTTAGAATAGAAAGTTAGAGTTGGGAGAAACCTTAGAATTTGAAGCTGGAAGGAACCTCAGAACATAACACACTGGAGCTGGGAGAATTAGAATGTTCTAATGTTCTTATGCTGGACAGCGCCTTGACACATAGAAGATTACAGCTGGAAAGGACCTTAGAACATAGCATGTTAGAACATAGAATATCAGAGCTGGATACAGCATACTTTGGAAACAGCAGTCATGTGACCTTTGAAAAACTTCTCTCTGGCCTCAGTTTCTTCCTCCGTAAAAGAAAAGAATTGGGCTGGCTTCCAGTTTCCAGCTTCTAATATTAGACTGTAGGATTTTAGGTCCCAGGATTCAACCCTGGCCATGGTCTCCAGTGCTCTAATGAAACTCCAGAGAGTCACCATTATGCTTGTTGAAGATCCATTAATGCAGTCATTCACTCAGTTTCCACTTTGCAGATTCTTCCTGGCTCTCTACCTCATCCCCCCAAAGGTTGGAGAAACTTTGGAAAGAGGAGGCTTGGTTGTCTCGTAAGACTAGGTCACTTCAGGCTACAGAGGGAACAGGAAGGAGGAAAGAGCCCAGGACCCTGGGTTCAGGCTTGTTTCAACCACTAACTAGCTACATGATCCTGACCACCTTGAACCTCACTATCTTTATTTGTAAAAACAACAGCACTACCTAACCCATAGGGCTGTTTGTAAATTTTATAGGATGAGAGAAGCATGACCAGCCCTATTCGCTCTTCCTTTGTATTTTTTTTTCTCTTGCCATCTTTATCCTATACTTGACTATGGTTCACTCAAGTCAATTGATTACGTTTTTCTTGGCTGTTTCTCATTTTTTGATGGTTTTGATAGTTTCTCCTAGCATATCTATCCTAGATAGTTTCTATGTTTGACAGTTTCCTCATCTAGGAATCTGTAAAATGGGTGGAAGGGGGCAGCTGACTATGTGACACCCAAGTTCCCTTCTAGCTCTCAATCTACAATCCTCCTGGGAGGAGCCTCCTTGGAAGTCAGGAGTTCTGCAATTTGCCTTTAAATTCCTTTGTTTCAATTGTGTTCTTAAACTCAAACACATGTCTTCTTATCCCTGATCCTCTTGACTTCTGATCTTGGATTCCAGGGCTGTATCTGATCACAGGATGACTTTAAGGGTGACCCATGGTGAGAAGCTAGATCCCCACATCCCTGGAAAGGCAACAGATATATTTGAAATTGTGGGACCTAGATTCAAATCCTGACTTTGACACTTACTACTTTGTGTGACCCAGGACAAGGCATCTAACCTCTCTGGGCCTCAGTTTCCTCATTTGTAAAATGGATTACATGATCTCAGGTCCAGATCTAGGATTCTGTGATCTATGACTTCCACACTCCTTCCCCTTTTCACATACCATGCTCACCACCCTGCCCCCATCTATGATTCTTCAGCCAGCAGGACATTCTGTGCTTCTGGCTCAAGCAAATCACAAGGGAGCAAAGTTGGATGTGTTTGGGCCAAAGGAGTCCCTGCTTGGACTCCACTCTCTGCCTCCCAGCTGGGGCTGTGTCAGGCAGAAAGGCTGTGCTTTAGGGAGTCCCGGGCACTGGACAGAAGAGATGCTCTGTCAAAGAAACAGCCTCCATCAGGCCCTTGGGATTGGGGTGGACTGTGCAGGCCAGTGACTCATCTCCTCCCTGTCCCCAATAAACAGCCCACTCCTTAGGTCTCTGCTGCCACCCCTAAATTCCTCAAGCCAGGGCTGGCATTGAGTTATTGCAAGCAAGCAGATACCTGAGTGCCAGCTGGGTTGCCCCACTTTCTGGAGGGAAATACTGACCCTTAATTGGCCTCCCAGTTCAGGGTGCTGCTTTTCCCTCGTCTCCTCCCTCATCTCCTCCCCTTTCTGTTCCTCATTCTCCCCATCTCCCCTCCTCTTCCTGAGCCCCTTTCCTCCTCTGCCCCCTCCTAGTCTGCTTCCCCTCCTTCCGACCTCCTCCATCCCTCCTGTTGTTCTGGAACTCTTCTCTCCCTTCTCTCATCCTTCCCCTACTCCTTTCTCTGTCCCTTCTTTTTATTCTCCTCCTCTGCTTCCTCCTCTTCTCTCCTTTTCCTTCCTCTTCATTATAATATAATTGAAAGATCAGGGACCCTAGTGAGAATCTTGGCTCTGCCACCAACTTGTTGTATGACCTTCCACAAATAACTTGCACTCTCTGGGCTTCGGTTTCTCCATCTATAAAGTGCAGGAGTTGGATTGAATGATCTCTGAGAATCTTTCCAGGCCCAGAGTCACATATTCCTCCTTGTCTTTGGAGCCAAGTGATCTGAGTTTAAATTCTAACTGTGCTACTTCTCTTTGTGACTTCGGATAGAGGGAGTAACTCTCTGGGCCTCAGTTTCCCCTTCTGTAAAATGGGGGAATAGGAATAGAAAAACTTCTGAGTTCCTTCCAGCTCTAATCCATTTCTGAGTCTCGATTTTCTTATCTGGAAAATGGGGGGATGCGGAAGGATGAAATAAGTGGTAAATGGTTTCTAAGGTCCCTTAATTTGTAATTCTACAGGGAAGAGCATTGGGCCAGAAATCAGGATTGCTGGATTGAGTCCCATTTAGCTTTGTGTTCTGGGGCAAGCCACTTAAGGCTCAGTTTCCTCATCTGTACATTTAATAGATTAGACTAAAATGACACTGCTGGGAGGAGCCTTGACTAAGAGTCAGGGTTTCTGTATTCTAGTCTCTGACTTTGCCATTCATCTTCTCTGAGTCCTAGGATCAAGTCCCATCCTCTCTCAGCCTCACTTTCCTCCTAGAGTTCCATATCCACATCCCAGACATTCCTTTAACACCCCTGAAGGAGCTGCTGTGGGTGCATACAAGTGCAGAGAATAGCTCTTTCTTCTCCTGCACATATCCAGCCCCAAAACAAAAGATGTTAGACATAGGATTTAAAATCTGAAGGGGACTTAGAAACCTTCTTATGCTGTAGAGGGAGAAACAGGATCAGGCAGGTGAAGCTTACCTAAGGCCCTCCAGGCCTCCTTTGACCCCAAATTAAGTGTCCCCTCCTCCCTCAATGCCTGGGGAAGCCCTCAGCCCCTCCTGCCATAGGTAGGAGGAAGCAGTTCAGTGGTTACTGACAGACTTCATGTGGGAAAGGGACCATGAGTGGGGCCAGGACACAGTGGGGTGCCTCAGCTAAGCCTACTTCTCCCAGCAGGGCTGCAAGGTCTAATCCTGGGGAGATCAGGCTCTGACCCTTTCCTGGGGAGAGACACAACCTGGTCAGGGGTCTGAGACCTGGGCCTTGAGGGTGGCCCAGAGAGGGAGGAGTCGAGGGACCTGGAGCATGGAGAAGCCTCACCCTACAGCTGGCTGTTTTCCTTCCAGTTCAAGGCTGTGGGTGGGAGAGAGTTCTTTGGGACTTTGGGAACGTGACCCCAGCCAACGAAGCATTCTCTGGACTTCTTCCCAAATGTCCTGATCTCTTGTTCTCCTGGCCCCAGAAGGGTAAAGTCTCCGAGCTGAGTTAATACACAGCAATTCAGGGAGCCAGTGCCTACAAATTTCCCCAGGTTCTATTATGGTATCCTAAGATTATAAAGCTAGATCTGAAGGGACCCTCCCAGCCACCAATCCCCTTGTTTACAGATAAGGAAACTGAGGCACAGGGAAATAAAGTGGCTTTATTTAAGGCTGCTCAAAGCCTGCACATTTTCCAATATTCCACCATACCTCTAATAAACCTGGAGGGATCCGATGCTGAGGCATGGGATCCACCAGGTGGAGGGAGAAGGGACCTCAAAGACCAGCTGGTCCATCTCCTACCTGAACAAGACTCCCTTCTCCAACATTCTTGACAAGGGTCCCCAGCTCCTCATTGAACACCAGCAATAATGGGGAATTTCTAACAGGAAACTGTTAGTGATAGATGACTCCAGGCCCAGAACTCTGTTCTCTAGGCCCAACGTGTTAAGATAGGACCCTGACTCCATTAATTAATGCTAACCCTCTCAGCTTTGTGCCTGTAGATGTTAAAGCATTCCATTTATAACTTCATCCAAACCATTAATAAAATGTAAAACTGGGGTGTATGGAGTGTTCAGTAAGGACTAGGATTCTTGGTGGGTGGGTTGCTCACCCACCTTTGGTGTCCACTTGTCACCCAATTCTCACCTGTGGCCCCAAGAACCTGTAGCATGGCTGTGGCCACATCCTAGTAAAACCATCTTGGCAGATGGGCTAAACCATGTTGAGGGTAACTGAGGGGTTTCAAACCCAACCTATCAGTGAGCTAGAGGGTTGTCTACTCAAAAGCGTGTGAAGACTTCCTGTGGCAAAATGGGCAGATAAGAACTGTGTTCTGACATCCATGAAAGCTATGGAGACAGATGCTATGGAGTGCGCAGAGCTTAGTCAGATATCGCAGATGCCAAGGTCATCCACTGCATCCCCACCATTGAAAGTCATTCTGACTTTGTCTTGCCGCTAGACTTTGATGATTCTGCAAGAGAGAAAGAGGCTGATGACTTTGTGTAGCTCTGTCTCACTTAAATCCAGTTTAGGTGCAAATCAAAAGACAGCACCCATACTATTTTCCCATTTTCTTAAAACCTACCTCAAAGTCCTGTGGCAACAGGCAACTGAGGAAACAGCAGGTACAGATGCACTGGGAGCTCTCATCACAACCCTGCATAGGCCCAGACCACAGGGATGTCTTCTCACTGGAAACAGCAGTGAGATTTAGCAGCCCTTGGGTGTCTGAGCAGCATTGCTCATTTCCTAGTGTGAGGAAGGGGCTATAAAAGGTGCCCTAAAAATCCTCTGCTTCAGCCAGCTCTGGCTTACTTTCTGCATCATGTGGGGATTCCACCCTACCACCGAAACTCCAAATGTTCCTATGGACTATTTGTACCCAAAGTGCGGTAGAGTCTTCTGAGTTTGTAATGGTCTGGTCAGCCACAGTCAGATACACCATACCTTTATCCTAACATAGTGATTGTCACTTTGGTGCTTTTTAGAACAGACAACAAACCACCAAAATGTAAAATGCCATGGAGCCAATCACAAATTCCCAAGGCCCTCCATTATAGACCTACCTCATTGACAATCATTGGGAGTCATTTGGGTCTGGTCATTCAACCAACCCACCTAACTATACTATGTTCTAGCCCAGTGTGTCAAACTCAAAGGGACTTAGAAAACCACAAATTAATGTATTTTTATTTATTTTATTAAACATTTCTCAATTACATTTTAATCTGGGTCAGGCTTCATTGGGGAGTTTTGCTGGCTTATACCTGTGGGTAGAGAGTTTTGACCCCTCTAGGCTAGCTTATCCATATAGCTTCCTCTTGTCCACAAACATACATGAGAGACTGTCAATCCCTTTGCTAAAATTCTAGGCAAACTCTATCTAGCCCATTCCCTTGATCTGTTAAGACTAGGAACTGCATCAAAAAAGAACTGAGGTGAGTCTGGTTGACTTGTAACTGAGAAAGTTGTGCTAGCTGGTTCTTTGTGAGTGAAGCCTCCTTTTTAGTCTTAAGTGGCTCGGACTCATAGAAGGGTATAGTTGTTGAATGCCAGAGCTGGGAGGAAGCTTAGAACAGGGGATGTCAGAGCTGGGAGGGAGCTTAGAACAAGGAATGTCAGCGCTGGGAGGGAACTTAGAGCATGTCAGAGGTTGGGAGGGAGCTTAGAACAGGGAACGTCAGGCACACTTTTAAGTTTAATTTGCATTATTAACACTTTCTCCATCACTTTCTTAAGTCTTGACAGTCTAGTTCTGATTTGTAGCATTTGCTGATTTTGGGGGTGTAAATGTTCACGCTAAGTTTCACCATCTTCTCCCAGTCCAAGACGGCCCCAGCACCCCCTCACGCCCATTCACTGCTCATTCTCCTCTCTGGTCTGCTTCCCTACATCCTCCTTTCTACCTCCTCTTCAGAAGCTGCCCTGTCCTGCCAAAAGGACCCTCCTAACCAAGCACCCTCCTTCCTCCCTCCACCACTTCAAGCTTGCTTTTATGTATTGTCTGACCTTGGGCAGGTCACTTAAGCTCACTCAGCCTCAGTTTCCTGATCTGTAAAATGGGGGCAATAATAATAACAGCCCTTACCTTATAAGGTTGTTGTGAAAGCCCAAAGGGATCAAATCAACAGAGCTTTGTAAACACGAAAACTACATAAATGCTACTCAGCATTATTATCATTACACACCATTCTGCCTCCCTTTGATACTAGCAGAAGCTACAGTTTCCTCAGTTCAAGCACTCTCTCCACAAATTCACATGGCAACCCTTCCACAGCTCAGTAGATTGTCCACCCCCAGCACCTTCAACCTTCTGTTGCTGAGCCTTTCGGCAGAGGGTCAGCTGGTCCTCCAATGAGACACACACTGTCAAATCCTTGTCAGAGCTTGGGCTCAGCAGCTTAGCTTTCTAGAGCCCAGGCTGCTTCTGTCTATCACAGAGATGCATCCTTGGCTGCATTGACAGAGACATGCCGTGCTCTGGGCGAGCCATGCTCTGACCCAGTCGGACCACATAAATTCCGGACCTGCTCTGCTTGGCCCCAGAGGACAGAACAAGGCACTTGCAGGGTTGTCAGAGAAGGCCAGGTTTAGGATCCTTGTAAGGAAAACTTCTCGCCAAGGAGAGTCGCCCACATGGGCACCGGGTAGTTCTAATGGCCAAAATTGGCGCTGCAGAAGAAAGATGCAAATACAACTCCCTCCCTTCTTTGCAGGGAGCAGAGACCTGCCCATAGGGATAGCACATGGCATATACTGGTACATATACATGGCATGCACTTGATCAATGTGATTGCCAGACTGTTTTCTCTACCCTCCTCTTTCTTTTTTATTATAATGGATGGTCTTGTGGAGGGATGAATGTGGAAATGATAGTGATGTAAAAACAAAAGATATCTATATCTATGTCTAAATCCATATCTATGTCTATGTTTTATGTAGACCCAACTAAACGTGGAGTGGGACTCCTTGGAGGGTACAGTTACTGTTCTTCAAGTGGTATCTGGGATGGATGCTGGTGAGAGATATAGACGATTCCTAATTTGAGCGATGGATAGAGCACTAGACCTAGAATCAGGAAGACTTGAGTTCAGATCCTACCTCAGAAACTTACTAGTGTGATGCTGGATAAATCACTTAACCGCTGCCTGCCTCAGTTTCCTCAAAACTAAAATGGATATAATGATAACATCTACTTCCCAGGGTTATTGTGAGGATTAAATAAGATAATATTTGGAAAGTACTTAGCCCAGAGCTTGGCACATATTAGGTGCTTAATAAATGCTTCTTCCCTCCCTTCATACCACTCTATTTAGGTAAGAATTGGACTTCATGTCTCTCCTACCTCTGAGAATAAAATTGTAGTATAGTAGAAAGTGCTGGCTTTGAAGCCTGTGTTCAAATCTTGTCTCTGAGACTTACTAGCTGAGTGTCATTGCATAAACTCTCTAAGTCCCAGTTTATCTTAAACTCTTCTGTAAAACGGGGATAATAAGAGGACCTATGTCCCAGGGTAGTAGTGAAGATCAAATGAGTGCTTTTTAAACCTTATGTTAAAAAGTTCATAGGACCATAGATTTGAAGCTGGAAAGGACCTGAAAGACTATTTAGCTCAAATTTTATGGATGTGGAAACTGAGGCCCAGAAAAATTTAGTGAAGTGTCCAAAGTCCCCTAGGCAATAAGTGGTAGGCAGAGGGGAAATCTGAACCCAGGTGCCTTGACTCCAGATCCAGCTCAGAGGTCCTATTGTCTTGGGTGGCGTGACAGGGTTTCCACCTCATTTCCCAAATGTAGATACATGAGTACCCTTTAATTAGCCTTCAAAGGAAGCTTGGCTCTGCAGAGCAGACGATGGGACCATCCCTTCCAGTCTACATCTTCTGACTCCTCCCCATCCGTGGATGGAGCAGAGTAGACAGGGTCTTAGAATGAAGCAAGGGACAGATATCAGATGTTGCCCTAGATGGAGTGAGCAGTGAGATGGTAGCAGCCGCGCCTCCTGCCCCACCTCCCTAGGAGCGGGGTGATTGTAGCCCAGGCTCCTATAAGAAGAACATCCAGCTTTCTAGTGCTCAGATTGAGCAAGGAGCCATGGCCTTTACTGGTGGCCAGTCTTTGAATTTCTCCCACATGGTGTCCTCCTGGAGAAAGGACTTCACAGCAGCTATGAAGCCTGGCCTTCGTCACATCCTAGAGACCAAAAACAGCATCCGCTGGACACCCACTACTCTGGATCCAGCCTTCTCTCTGGCCCCAAGTCTGCTGCCAGCAAGTGACCACTTTCCTCTGGGCCTTAGCTTGATCATCTATGAAATGAAGGGGTTAGTTGGGAGAGGATGGCATTTCCAGAAATTATTGGCATATAGGAACAATAAAATTTGGGATTAAACATTAAAAATTATTTTTTTACAATAAAAGAATTATAATTGATTTCTAAGGTCCTTCCAAGATATAGTAATCCGAGTCTCTGTCTCTCTCTGTTTCCCTCTCATTTTCTGTGTCTGTGTCTCTCTTACCCACACCTACACATGCAAACACATACACAGATCATATGTCTTCCTCTCTCCCTCCCTCTCGCTGTCTCTTTCTCCATCTCTGTCTCTCATCCATTCTGTCTCACATACAGAGACAATCTGTGAATCTCTTTCACTGAGGATCTTCTGGAGTTTTCAACTCTACAGCATAATCCATCAATCAACACGCATTTTATTCATAGGATCATAGATTTTGAGCTTGACTAGAGATTAGAGGGCATCTAGATCAACCCTGATTTTACAGATACAGGCCTTGGTGCCTACAGGGGTAAAGTGTTTGGTTCCAAATACCACAAGAAGAAAGCTGGAGAGGGAAGGATTCTAACTCCAGTATGGGAACTTCATGGTCTGCCCTCTCCACTACATAATTACAGGACATTAAAGTGCCTACTTTTTGCTGGGTACAGTCCAAGGTGATAGGGACCCAAATTTTAAAAGTGAGACCATTTCCAACCCTCAAAAAACTTATATTCTGTTGAACAGATGAGTAAAAGAGCATTTACAAAAACTTACTTTGAGCAAGGCTGGTGGATACAACATATTTCCAGATAATTAAATATAGGATAGGATGTGAAATAAATACACATTAATTGGAGGGAGGAGGGGAAAGGACACTAATGATTGGCTTGAGTGTTTTTCTCATGGGTTTCTGTAATACCTGGATGGACTGGTGGTTGGGGTATGGATGCTATGAAATAACTAGTACCCCAATGATACTCTAAAGTTACCAGGGGGCCTCAAATATAGTATCTGATGCTTGGTGCATAGATTATTATAATTTTACAAATGAGGAAACTGAGGTTCAGGGAGGGGAAGCGACTTGCCTAAGGTGGATAGCTAGAAAGTAGTGAGTCCAGGACTTAGACCTGGGATCATTCCTACATGAGCAAAATTTCCAAGAAAACTCTTAATTATCAGACCTGCCTATCCCTAAGGATTCCTGAGCCTGGAGCAAGATTGTATCTATCGGACCCTTTTTTTATCCCTTCCCAGCTGCCAGTCACTGCACCTTTCCTTGCTTCCCATGCCTCCAGGATGCCTGGCCTATGGCAGAGCTCATCTCTGCCTCAGGCCTTCAGCAGATCCCTTGGATCTCTACTGATGAGGTTCCTGGGAAAAATGCTGGACTTGGGGTCAGAACACCTGAGGTGGAGTCCTGTCACTGCCCTTTATTAGCTGCGGCATCTTCACTTGCCATGGCATTAGTTTCCTCATCTGTAAATCTTTATTTCTCTTCTCAACCTGTGATTTCATCAGTTTGGTGGACTTCTGGGGAGGGAGCATCTTTCCTAATGCAGAGCAGCACCTTCTTGGAAGTCTATAATAGCAGAACTTTGCTGAGGCATTAAGAGGTGACTTGCCCAGGTCACTTAGGATAAATCAGACTTGAACACAATTCTTCTTGGCTCCACAGCCAGCTCTCTTCCCACTATATCATACTATCTGTAAAGTGGGAATAATAATGGCTGTGTTAAGTGCCTCATGGAACTATTATGAATTATCAGATGAGACAATGTGAGCAAAAGTGGTTTGAGATGACAAAATGCTTTATTAGTGCCTATTATTATTACTTTATAGGTTATTTCAAATTTCAAAAGTTTTACGTTTGAGCTTCTGGATTGAGAAGGGAATCTCTCCTTCCCCTCCCACCCTCCTCCTCCATGAGGCAGCTAGGTGGTGCAGTGGATAGAACAGCAGTGCAGCAGTCAGGAGGACCTGAGTTCATATCTCACCTCAGACACTCACTAGCTGTGTGACCTTGGGCAAGTCACTTAACCCCAGTTGCCTCATCCTGGGTCATCTCCAGTCATCCTGATGAATATCTGGTCCCTGGATTCAGATGGCTCTGGAGGAGAAGTGAGGCTGGTGACCTGCACAGCCCTCCCTCACTCAAAACAAAGTCAAGTGCAAGTCATGTCATTATTTCTCTGATGGCATGGTCTTCTTCGGCAACGAAGAGCAAACACACACCTCTCCCTACAATGTAGCATGTGCTTTGGAGAGAGTTACCTAATTCCAGAGCAATGTCCCCTCTCTGCCATTCCTTGTTCTCAGGCCCCTCCCAGCTCTGACATCCTATGTACTCCAGTTCCTTCTGGTTCTATTTACTGCCATATTCAAGTGCCTGATGGTTTGGGGCCTAAGAGCTGAGTTTCTCACCTGCCAATCCAAGGTCCTCACCACGTGGCAACCCTTGCGTATGATTGTTGTTCATTCATTCATTCATTGTTGCTGTTTCCATTATTACTGAATACACAGAACTCCAAGGTCACTGAGGAGACAATGAGGAACAGTGAAGGGATCAGCCCATGTACACTTTGGCACTGCAGTGCATTAATCTGGGGGTGGATGATAGCTGCAGTTTTATATATGGCACAGCCCAGAGAGTTTGGTGGAATAATTTCTGGAATAGAACTGGAAATTCCCAGCCAGTGGCTTGGAAGAGGGAGTTGGGTTAGTCCAAGGACAGGAAAAATTAGTGCAGTGGATAAGGGGGAGGGGGAGGGAAGTAGAGTGTGGAGGAATAAGGCATCTTTGGAAACTCTGGAGGTGGTTTTGGTGCTGTGAGTTTTGCTGAAGTCTCTTCAGGCCAGCTTCAGTGGGACCACTGACTGTGCTGGGAGTCCAAAGATTTAGTTTCCTAACCTGGCTCTGAGGCCCCGAGAAGACACAGGAATGTGTGCCCATAAATAGGTTAATGCCCTTCTTTGGACCTCAGTTTTCTCTCCCATAAAATGAGGGTGTTGGGTGGCAAAATATCTTAGGGTCTTTTGAGACCTTTGTCCTATGAGGATAGGGTCTGGTTGGTTCCCAGCCAAAAAAAGTATGCTGTTTAGGAACATTTAAACTGGGATTAAATATTTTCTACAGCCTGAGCCCAACCTCCATTTCATATACTCATTCCAGCAAAAATGGATCTCTTGCTGTTTACTAAGCTTGGCATTCCAATGTCCTGTCTCCATGCATTTGTTCAAGCTATTGTCCCCCATTTGCTGTGAGCCCTTTAAGAGCAAGGACTGTTTCTTATTTCTCTCCCCTCTTTTTTGTACTCCTGGTGCTCAGAACAATGTCTTGTACACAGTCGGTACTTAATAAATAATTGTTGACTTGATTAGTTGCTGCATCTTTCAAAGATTCTTGTTTGCTGTTGCCCTAGGCATGGGACGTGCTTTGTTGGAAGAGAATCTCTGGGGAACCACTTTGCTCTCCTGAGTCAAATTCATTTTTATAGTCAATGAACAGTAGACTCGGTGGGATTTTGCATTCTCTCTAACTTTCAGTTAATTAGGCAACTGTCATGATCTGCTAGAAAAGACTGTGAAAATCTACCTGTTTTCATATTTTCATCAAGGATGATCTTTATGGGTGCAAATTATTCTCATAAAAGTTTTTTTTAATAGAGATGAGAAAGTAGAGATACAGGTCAGATGTTACTAATATTTCCCTTTTTTTAGTCTTTTTTAAAAATGTATTTTGCTTTTGCAAACTCTGTCATTTCTAACTCTATCTCTCTTCCACCCAGGGAGTTACTGACTAAAACTTTCTTAGTCACCCTTTTTGAGTTTCCTTTTAAGTAATAATAATGTCTCTCACTTTAGCAATCATTTGGAGTCTTTCCTTTTTTCCACTATCTTCAGAATCGATCTCTTGGGAACCAACAAAATGTATTGCCTATAGACACTTGTTGTGGACAGCTTCAAACACTGGTTGTTCAGTCATTTTTGAGTCATGTCTGATGCTTTATGACCCCATTTGGGGTTTATCTGGCAAAGTTACTGGAGTGATTTGCATTTCCTTTTCCAGCTCACTTTACAGATGAAGAAACTGAGGCAAACAGGGTTGACTGACTTGCCCAGGGTGGCACAACTAGTTAGTTTCTGACGCCGGATTTGAATTCATGAAGATGAATCTTCCTGATTCCAAGCCCAGTTCTCTATCCACTGTGCCACCTGACTGTTCCTTTTCAGACACTGGACCCTCCCTCTTTTAAGCTGACAGTACATGCCTCTATGTTGTTGAGAATGTTAATTTTCAGCATTTTATACCAGAAGGTTCATGTCCCTTTTTCTTTGTCCCTTTTTCATCTTCCCTATTACCAAAACTACTTAGTTTAAAGGGTATCACCTTCTCTCTCCTCTACCATTCTCTATCTTGCACACTCTGCCATGTTCATCTTCCACATGTCTACTAATATTTTTCCTCTTCCCTGGAGTCTTCTCTGTCTCCCTATTTCTCCAATATCAAGACTAAATACAAACATATGCTTTGGTAAGTGAAGTCTCAGGAATTGGCATGGGGTGTGGTAGAAAGAATGCTGGGTTGGTGGTAAGAGGGCATTATTTTGAATAACTTAGCCTTGTGTGATTCCCTGCTCAGAGGTACTCTCAGCCTCAATGACCAGGTCTGTAGGGGATGGTCTAAGTGACCTTTGAGATCTCCTCTACCTCTAATTCTTCTGATCCAACTCTCCTAATTCCTTATGGGCTAATGATCTGAGCACTCTTTTTCCCTTTGGGAGATCAAATTGTTCATTAGCAGCTCTGATAGAGAAATGAGAGTCAGCGAGAGAGTACGTGACATGCACGTCAATCCACTATTGCTCTTTGAAAAATGCTTGGAAAGGGAGGAGGTGGAGGAGTAGTAGTCAGGAGAGAGGAGTGCAGAGCTAAGGGCTCTGAATGGTTAGGGGATTAATTCTCCTAAAGCCCAACTGAGATCATGACTTGTGAGTGAAATCTATGGTCCCATGTCCCAAGTACTGGGCTTACTAGAGCAGACTAGCTTTTGAGGGAGACAGTTCCCCCAAATAATCTTATCTCTTTTAGAATTATCATGTCCCCAACCAGAGTGCACTCTGGGATGATCTCCCAGAATACAGTTTTTTAAAAAAAATACAAGTCATTTAACCTCTATCTCCTTCAATTTCCTCATCTGTATAATAGAGATAAAAATAGCACCTACCTTCCAGGATTGAGAAGACCAAACGAGATCTTTATAAAGTGCTATATAAATGCTAACCATTATCATTTGGGGGGGGGGGGAGAGGCAATTGAAGTTGTGACTTGCCCAGGGTCACACAGCTAGTAAGTGTCTGAGGCTGGATTTGAACTCAGGTTCTCCTGATTCCAGGGTCAGTGCTCTATCCACTGTGCCACCTACCTGTCCATTATTATTGTTAATAATAATTATTATATAAAATATGGCAAAACACATATAAGACTCAGAATAGTCCATTAGCAATCCAATCAATATAATTCTCCCACCTCAAGAAGTCCTCCTTTCCCTAGAGAACTAAAGACATCCAGATTCATTACACTACCCTGTGCCTTGGGTTCCCTCAGAAGGGAAAAATTGCCTGTGTGTCCAAGATAGGCAACCCCTTCCTACATGACCTGTAGCATCCAAATAACTCGTAATAAGACAGCACAAAGTTCAGGTCTCTTGTTCTATCATGTTGGAGTTGGAATCCCTTGCCAATCTTCAAGTTGCAGAATCTTCCCTCCTGACTTTGTTCTCTCAACAAGAGTTACATTGCCCAGAAAATTGCCTCTCTTGATAGAAGGCTGATGGATTCCAAGCTCTAGAACTAGGAGTTGTTGGTGAAGTAAACCCAGAGAGAGACTGATGCTGACCAAGAATCCTCCTGCCTTTATCTTGCTAGAAGTCTAGAATCTGGAATTGAGATACCCACCTCCATCCCCTCTCTCCAGGAGGCAGGGATTCAGGAGTCCTCACTTTCTAGACTATATGGTTCCCATGTCCTTTTCTGACTAGAATATCACTATTAAATCAGTAGGGGTAGAGGAATAGATATGGTATACCACCTGGATTTCAGGAAAGCATTGGACAAAACCTCTCATGATCAACATTGCTCAGCTGAGGTTAATTACTAAGTCTGAAAGCCTTTTCTCAGTCATCCTTCTTGTATTTAGGGAATCAAAGTGATCCCAGATAGCAGAACTAAGAGCTGTAGTTGAAGGTTACAAGGATATCTCATCTAAAGGAGGGACTTTAACTCAATATAGGGGAAAAAACCTCTGATGACAAGAGCCATCCAACAATGAGATGGATTGCCTCATGAGGTAATGAATTCCTCATCACTGGTAGTACTCAAGAAGAAGTTGGAAGAACATTTTGTGGGATGCTGGAGGGGCAGTTTCTGTTCAGGTACCGCTTGGACACAATGCCTTTGAAAGTGTCTTCTGTCTCTAAGACTATGTATCATTGTGTGATTTGTGGATTGTAATAATCTGTATCATACATTCCTGTCTCTCTTAAGCCTGGCTTAGAGATCACTGGGAGTTGTTTGGATTGGATTGTGGTTCTATGGGCATAGTTCTAAATTCCCTCTTTCCATGTCCTACAGCTATTTATGGAGCTCCATTTGGATAATTTTCCTGCATACAGACCCAGGAGATGACTTAATGAGATTGATTTATTTTTTTTGTATAAACACACCAGAGCTCTGTGATGCAATGGAAAAAGTCATGAACTTGGAGTCATGGGACCTGAGTTCAGATTCTGGCTCTTACACTTACTTCCTATGTGACCTTGGGCAAGTCACTTAGACCTCCGGGTTTCAACTTTCTCATATATGAAATGATGGGACCTGGTAACATTACAAATCTATTCTATGATCCTATGAGCAGAAAAAATGCATGGAAATTGTACCCTTCAAAGTAGTCTCTTTAGGATACAGCATGCTTATTCCCACAATTGCTGCCATCTTTGGGTCTCTCTGAGACCTATCTTTAGAGCTGGTGGAAAGAATGTGGATCCTGGAGTCTGGAGGACCTGGCTTTAAATCCTTCCTCTCCCACTAGCTGTGTGACTCTGTGCAAGCCACTAAATTGTCTTCAGCCTCAGTTTTCACATCTCTAAAATAGGGATAATAATAGCACCTACCTCCTAGGGTTATTGTGAGGATTAAATGAGATAGTTACATGAGATAAATGAGATAAAGCACTTTGCAAACATGAAAATGCTATATAATGTAGAAATATAAATGAGACATTACTCTTTTGAAGAACCTTCTGGGTCTCAGTTTCTCCATCTATAAAATGAAAGGGATTAGAGATGGATCTGTAGAGGAGCATAGGGTAGGTGGTTAAAAAAACCAGAAGATTTGGATTTGAATCCTGGTTCTTATATTTACTGGCTATGTGTCAGTTGGGGAGGGGCACATGTCTCCAAGCCTCATATCTAAAATGGAGTTGATATTACTCACACTATTTTATAGAGCTATTATGAGATCATTCAATGACAGGCTAAGGTAGTTTGTATTTCGAAGAAAGATGTGGCTCCCAGGAACTGGGAAGATGAATTTGGCAGCATCCTGGGGCTGGTTAACGACAATAGTTCACTTTTCTGTTAGTGATGGCAGGAAGCTATATGATGTGGCAAAGGAGGTTTAGATTTGGAATCAGGAGATCTGACCTGGAGTCTTGACTCTGGCTTTCCTAGCTGTGGAGCCCCAGGTAAATCATCTCTCCTTCCTGAGCCTCCATTAACTTATCCACCAAATGCAGCTACCAATGCTTTTCCCCACCTACCTCAGCAGGTTGTCGTATGGGTAGTGCTTTGTAAACTGCAAAGCCCAGAACACTCTCTCCGCCCCCCCAGGCTCTGGAGTCGTCATCCTCCCCTCTGGCCAGTGGTGGCTCGCCCCACCATCTCCACCCCTCAAGAGCCACTGACAGCTGTCACAGCTGAGTTCTTCCTGTCTCTGACATCAAGTGGATTGCAGCTCAGAGCACTGAAGGCTACGCATCTTAGATGCCGCCAACTGCCTGACTGGCGACAAGGTTTCCATTGTCAGCCTTGAGAAGAGAGGAGACGGTTACTATGGAAACTAGAGGATAAAACCCACGTACAGCCTTCTGCCTGCAAGGAACGCTTCTCATCAGGAGGGGGCTTCAGCCAATCGACTTCTTTGATGGATTCAATGGTCCCCCTGCCTTCAAGCCCTGATGGTGAGATCATTTGAGAGCAAAGTGCTAATAGTCTAAACACCTGGCTCCTCTCTGCCACATGTGCATCCTTGCCTTAGGAGGGGAAGTGGGATAGAAGACTGACATCAAACATTTCCTTTCAGCATTTGTTGACTATCAGTCCAGCAAAGAAAAGTTCAGTTCTAATTATCATGAGTAGCTCCATAGTGAAGAAAATAGACCGAAGGGGAGAATGGGACTCTGGGTTCAAATTCTCTCTCTCTTAACTCATTAATAATAGTATCTATTTTGTACATACCTATGTATGCAGGGTGTCCCCAAATTATTACTATATTAAGGCTTAAAACTGCACTGAGATTTTTGGGACACCTGCCTATACACATGCTGGGTCGTGAAATGGACCAGGTATTGGACTTGAAGTCAGGAAGACCCAAATCCTTTTCATATGCTTGGTAGCTGTACGATCTTGGGCAATTCACTTAGCCGCTGTTTGCCTCAGTTTCCTTTCCTGTAAAATGGGGATAATTATGGCACTTGCCTCACAGAGTTCTTGTGCAGATCAAAAGAATAAGTAAAGTCCTCTGCAGACCTCAAAGTGCCATCAAATGTTAGCTATTGCTATAGAATGGAAGCTCCCTGAGGGGAGGAATAGTTTCATATTTATATCTCCAGTGCCTAGCATTGTGCCTGGAAGAAAGTAAGTGCTTTAAAAAAAAATGCTTGTTGATGAATTTATTGTTGTACACTCCTGTGTCCCCAGTGTCTAGCACAAAGTTTGGCACATAGTAGGTACTTTACAAATACTTATTGGCAGATTGATTGATGATACCATCATAATGCCATCACAAGTACAGGCTCTGAAGTCAGAAGACCTATATTCAAATCGCACAGCTGATGATCACTACTTGTGGTCTTGGACAAACCATTTCCTAGAGCTCATTTTCCTCTTCTGGAAAAGAAGGTTAAGCCTAATTGCCCCCTCCTCCCCACCCAACGCTTCTTCTGGCTGTTGGCCAATGATACCATAGACTCCATTCACTTTGCCAATGACTTCTCAACATTAGCATTATCACCACACCATTTTCTGATCCTAGAACTCTCTGTGTTACCTCAGAAAAGTCTCTCTGGTCCCTAGTTTCCTTATCCTTAAAATGAGGGGATTAGGCTAGCCAGAGATGTAAAAACTATGCCACTGAGGAATATTTAACAAAATTAATAAAAATACAACACAGTATGAACAATATTAATTTGTGGTTTTCTAAGTCAATATGTGGCCATCAGGCTCTTTCTATTTGTGTTTAATGCAATTGGATTGATTGACTCTGAGGTTCTTTCCAGCTCATCTCGCCTATGAGCCCAGATCTATTCTGTTCTTAGTAGCTGGGTCTTGTTGTTTATGAAGTTCTGAAAAACTTCCCTCCAATGTGAAACATCTTTGGTGCCTCTTCTTGCCATGGGGATATGCCTGGGCTCTGAATGTAAGCTGGGCTAGTCCTTAACCTCCCTTGTCCTCAGTTTCCTCATAAGTAAAATCAGAGAGCTGGATCAGATGATCTGTATAAAATCATCATTCTATCAGTCTTGAAAGCTATGCTAGCAAGACATAAACTAGTAAGTCCTGCCAAGATGGAAAGGCTTTGAGTACAGGTCCAGTGATGAACCAAGAGATGGCAAAGTTTAGAACAACTCACCTGGGAGGAGTGGACCTGGGTTTAAATCCTGAATCCACCAAATCCTGGGTGACTGGACAGATTTCTCAGACATTTTTTCTCATCTGTAAAATGAAGGGATTGGACCAGGTGTCTTCTGAGGTCCCTTCCAGGTCCGAATCTACAATCTTCAACAAGATACAACTTTTCTGGGCCTCAGTTTCCTTATTTATAACATGAGGAGGTTGGAACAGATTGCTTTGAAAGGCTTTCAAATTCTAGATCTATGATCTGTGTGACCTTGGATATCACCTTATTTCTCTTCCTGGACCTCAGTTTCCTCCTCTGTAAAATAAGATGGCCTCTGAGGTTGTTTTTATATCTTCTGGATTCCTACACTATGTGGTTGTTTTCCGAGAATGGGTCTATCTTAGTTTGGAGAAAATCATCACCAAAAAATCAAGTTAGAGGAGGGTAACTTGGAGGAGGGATGAGGGAAGGCATAGAAACTCAGAAAATTTGCAGGACCAATTTCACTTAGCAGCGGTGGAATGAAACCCAGATCTTTGAAGAAAAGAAGTGCTCTATGTAGCTGTCCTTCATATAGCTCTTTAAAACTTGGAAAGCACTCTACAAATATTATTTCCTTTGATCTCCCAACAACCCTGGCAGGTAGGCATTATTCCAATTTTACAGATGAGGAAATTGAGGTAAACAAGTAAAGTAAAGTCCAGTGTCATAGCTAGTAAGAGTCTAAGGCTAGATTGGGACTCAGATCTTTCTGACTCCAGATCACCTAGCTGCTTCATTCCTTAGCTCTCCATCTTACCTGATTTCTGCTTTAATGAAGAGTACCCTTCAGAGGCAACCTAAAGGGTTGGGAAGATGGCCAAAAGAAGGAGGAAACCAAGAGCCTGGCTGTACGAGGACTATTGAAGGAACTGACTTGGTGTTAGGAACTGGGAATGATGAAACAATTTGCAAACATTTGAATGTCAGATTATAATGTGTCTTTTCTTCTAGACTACAAGTGGAAGGTCAATGGATAGAAGTTCATGAGATCATTAGATTTAGAACTAAAAGGGACTTCTGAAGCCATCTGGTCATTTTTCATTTCAACATCAGTAATATGCTTTCACCAAGACAATCACCTGAAATCTCAATACCATGGAGACTGAGGCAGTTTTGATTTTCAGTATTTCCTCAGCATCCTCATCTGCCTCTTCCCTCCGGTTGGAGGGCTAGAGGGCAAAGCAATAAACTCCTTTCCTTTACAGAGAGAGGGTGTAGACATTTTCCTGTTTACTTCATCTTTCACTGAGTAGTAAGTGTTAGTGATGAGATTTGAACCCAGGGCTTGGGACTCTAGAACCACCGCTCTTTACACTGTCCCATTAACAAATTTGAGGCTCAAACTAAGGAAAAATTGATTAAATTAAACGTCCAAAAAGGAATGGGAATATCTTGAGGAGTAATGGAGAGTGTCCAGCACAGACAGAAAAACCACCTGTTTCTGATACCGTAGCCGGGGGATGCTAGATGGGCTTTCAGTAGGGCTTGGGACAGGGGTGGGGAACCAACCCTAGGAGACCTAGATTCAAATCCCGGCTCTGCCAGTTACTGCCTTTGGGACCTTGAGCAAATCCCTTCCCCTCTCTAGTGCTGCGTTTTCTAATCTGTACAATAAGGGAGTGGTACTCCATGGCCTTTAAGTTTCCATCTGGCTATAAATCCGTGACCCTATATCCTCTAAGATCCCTTTCAACCAACATTGAGCCAGCCCAGTTGGTAGATGAGAACCAAGATTTGTGAGTTCCATTGATCTAGGGAGAAAACCAGTGATCATGAGCCCAACAGGATTTCAGTACTTCTTTCGTAATAAGATGCTGTTAAAATAAATGTTGCATAAGAAAATCCTTTCCCACTGTGAGAATCAGCAAAGGGGAAGAAATGTCTAAACTCATTGGGGGAAAGAGGGAAAAGATATGTGCCTACCTTGAAGCTTATCCTTGGAATCTCTTACTTTGTTCTGGTGGGTGATAGAATATTAGGTATGGAACGTTAGAACTAGGAGCGAACCTAGAACATGGAATGTCAGTGTTTGGTGGGACCTTAGGATAGGGAATGTCAGAGCTGGAAGGTACTTTTGAGATCACCTAGTCTAATACTTTCTTTTTACTTTATTGTATCTTATTCTTAAATTATTTTTTATTATAAACTATTTCATTCCCATTCTATTCCCTACCGTAACCATACAAGCAGAGTTATAATAAAAAATATACATCAACATACTCAGAATAAAAACAACACATTTTCTTTGTATTCCCTTCCAGTCCCTTTGTCTGCACATTTTCATCATCCTATGGAAATTTCCCTCCCTCCCTCCCTCCCTTATGTGATTGTGTCATAGTGAATGCTACTTCTATTTCAACTTCTCTTTGCTCTGCTTAATTTCATGTCTTTCCTAATAGCACAGTTATGTTCCATTGTCCTCATCAAGGATGTCTCAGCATGGTATGAAAGTGACCTTGTTGTTTTCAAAGGTGAGACTGGTCGGGAGAGGGTAAAGCTCTGATAGGTCTTTCTGGGATAGAAAGATGACAGTGGGAACAGATCCTGTGACATGCTGAATAGCTGGGCTCTGCTCTCCCCTCTCCAAACTATAAACAGCACACAGTGAAATCCTTCCCTTGGAAAATGATCTGTTACATGAGAGAGGACCAGAGAAAGCACTGGCCACCCAGGATTGCTCATCCTAGAAAGTGCCTAAGTCATTGACATTCAGGATCTTTCCTCCCTGTCTCATTCTGTCCTTGTCACCAGCCTGAGATTCTTTCACCTTGTCACCAGTCTGACGCTTGTTAGCCCTCCATCCAGAGGCAGTGCTGGGATAGCAGAAAGGTCTCTGAACTTGTGTTCAGAGGAGCAAAATGAAGAGATCACACCAGAGTAGGGATCGTTAAATGGGGTCGATGACCTTCTTTTTAAAAGATTTTAATTTAACTTTAATTTTTAATATTTTAAAAAATATTTGAATGACTTTTTCAGCATAATTTGGTTTCCTTTGTAATTCTATATATTTTATGTTATTTACATAAAACTATTACTCTGAGCAGGAGTTCATAGGCTTTGCCAGCCTAAGACAAATAAAAAGTTTAAGGACCCCTGGACCAGCTGATCTCTGAAGTTCTTTCTCACTCCTAATCTTAATAAACCCATTGACTCATTTTTTAAAGATGGAAGAGCCTCTTCCAAGCTCTATATTTTATTAATGAGGGAAGTGGAGCCTAGAGAGGTTAGATAATTGGCCAGAGGTCATTGAGCAAGTCAAGCAGCAGAACTGGAAAGGGGAAACAGAACCTTGGGAGCATTTCTCAGAGACCTGCGCCCCTCCTCCCCCCATAGCCTGTCCTCTATTTGTGGAGTTCCAGCTAACTGGGTCCTGACATTCCATACTCTAAGGTTGTCAAGAGAAACAGAGGCAGGGAGATACCATTGGGAGATCTAGAACGTCTTAATAACAATACTATCTATATACTATATGCTTAAGTGATGCAATAATAGTAGCAAATGTTTTCTCACTTCAGCATCAGCACTGAATTTGGAGTCAGAGGACCTGGGTTCAGATCTTAGCTCTGTTACTTACTAGCTGTGTGACCCCAGGTCTCGACTTCCTCGTCTATAAAATAACTGGATGGTGTCTAAGGTCCCTTCTAGTTCTAAGTCTTTGAGCTATGATCTCACAGACATCTTTTTAACATTTTAAAATAAAACCCACACATAAATTGCCTACTTTTAGCCTCAAAACACCTCTGCAGGTTAGACAGAGAGGAATAATGTTGTTCTCTTTCTTTTCCAGAGAATGAAACTAAGGTCTGAAGAAATTAAGTCACTTGTCTCACAAAACTTAATTTAATAATTCAACAGGTAGCATTTATGATGAACTTTGAGGTTTGCAAAACACTTTACAAATATTATATCATTTGATCCTCACAACAGTCCAGGGAGGTAGGTGCTATTATGATGCCCATTTTACAGATGAGAAAACTGAGGCAGTCTGAGGTGAAATGATTTGTCCCAGGCTACATAAGTGTCTGAGATGGGATTTGAACTTGAGACTTCCCGAGTTCAAGCTAACACTCCAACCACTATAGATGGAAGTAGGCTTGGTGTGTAGCTGTGATTTTTCTCAGCCATCAAGATTCTTCACTGTTGGAGGAACTCCATTCTGTGTGCCCCACTCCTACCCCAAACAATGCATCTGGACCTCCAACCCAAATCTGCTACTTCCTATTTCAAAGACAAGGAAAATGGTCTTGCAGTCCAATATTTATTAAGTCCCTCACAACAGGGCTAGGCACTATACAGAGCACACAGGCAGACTGGTTCCTTGCCCTCAATGGGCTGACAGTCTAGGGTGGTGGTATGCACAGGCCGTGACATATCACACCATGTCATATCACACGTATGGCAAAGAACTAGCTCAATGTCCCCTTTGGCCACCACTAGCATATGGGGCTGACAGCCAAAGGCTCAGCCTTGGGATCCCAATGTCTGGTCTGCTTATGCACTGATGGACACAATGGAAACTATAGAAAGGAGCAACACTAGTGGGCATGGGGAGGTTGGATGATGGAGAGGGCACTGGTGTTGAGCTCAGAGGAGCAACCTTCTAACACTTAGGACCCATGGGACCTCCAGCAAGTCTCTTCACTTCCCTGGGTCTCAGTTTTCCCATTTGTAAAATGACAGGGTGGAAGTAGATGCCCTCTGAGGTCCCCTCCAGCTCTGGATGTTCCCATTCCCAGGCTATTGGTGATGAAGACCTAGTCTGGAAAAGGTCTTTAGTATTAAGGATATTAACAAGAGCTATAAATATTAATAACATTCTTAATACCAATGAATACTATTAAGAAATTAAGAACACCCTTAATCATTAATAACATTAAAATCCATTAAGAATATTTCTAATAATATTATTTTTAACAATATTAATATTTCTAATAGTGGGTTTTTTTTTTTTATCACTAACCATTTCTTCCTGGCTTCCCTGACCTGTACTGTGTTTGAGACCCAAATGAGAAGACTTTCCTGGGCATGAGAGGAAATGCAAGGCGAGGGAGAGGTTTATAAATAAGTCAGCTTTAATTATCCACAGTACATATTTACCCTGGGGCGAAGGAGAAGCAGCTGAGAAACTCCAGATGGCTTCCTTGGGACAAAGTGGGCAGCCCCGAGACAGGACAGCGTTGCGGACAGAGCCCTGGACCTGCAGTCAGTCCCTGGGTTCAAATCCAGGTCCAGTTCCTCCTGGCTACGTATGGGGGCAAGTCCCTTCACCTCTGTGAGACTCTTTCCTCATCTGTAAAATGGGCATATAAAACTCACCCTGCTTACCTCACAGAATTTTTCTAAGGAAATAGATTTGCTGTAGATACAGCTGTTATTGTTATAACTGCATGGAAATTCTGTACTCCAGGGCAGGTAAGCATTTATCCTGTGATGCTAAAGACGCAAAGTCTCCAAAAGACTGTCACACACGGACTTAGATAGTGGCTCTACTCTCTACTGGTAGCTGAAAAAACTCACTGGACTTGAGTCAAATCCCCACTCCCTGCTCACCTCCTGTGTAATCCTGGGTGCTCACCTCCTCTGGGTCTTACTTAGCTCTTTTGGATAATGAGGTTCAGACTAGATGACCTCATAGCTCCCTCTCAGCTCTCAGCTCTGACTTCTAAAGTCAGACTCCAGGTCTGTCCCTGGATGAGCCAAGTGCTCCTGCCATACAGGACTAAGTGAGGAGGGGGAAGGCTGGGGAAAGGAAACATTGTTCCCATCCTAGTTCCCTCTGGCCTAAAACGGCTGGGGAGCAAACTTGTTAAAGCCCAATGAAGACAGGATTTATGTCTCAGAGAACTGACCTGCCCACATCAGGTAGATACCCAGGAGCACGGGATGAAGTCTCCATTGTGAATGGAATGTACATAGAGATGGGGTTGAAGTGTGCATGTACCTCCCCATTTGAATTTGTGCATATATCGTATATGTGTGTGTGTGTGTATGCACATGCATATAAAGAAAATTCATTATCTTTACAGCCAAGGCAACCAACGGATGGGGGAAAGCCTTGTGTATTGGAAGGGCTTTCAATTTAGGATCAGAAGATCTGACTTCACTTCTTTTCTTTGTGACTTTGGTTAAGTCACTTAAACTCTCTGTACCTCAGTTTCCTCATCTGCAAAATAGGGCTAATATACAATCTACTCTCTAAAGTCCTTGTTAGCTTGAAATCTTAGGAACCAGAATACCCCAGAGTCAGAAGAAATGGGTTCAAATCCTACGTCTGATGCTTCTATGTGACCTTGGGCAGATCACTTAACTTGCCTGGGGCTCAATTTTCTCATCTGTATAATGAACTTGACCTCAGAGGTCTCTTCTAGCTCTAAGCCTATAGTCCTCATGACATGATGCAGGTTCTTGAGATGGTGTTTGGGACAGAACCCAAAGACTTGTGGCCAGAAGACTTGGGTGAAGGTCTGCCCTTTGCAATTTAGTGGCCATGTAATCCTAGTTGTCTATTGGCTTCTCTGAGTTTCAGTTTTCTCATCTGTAAAATGAGAATAACACTTACCTCCCTCTCCTCTCCTTCACTGTGTAGGAGAGCACCTAGTATTGGTTGGTTGGTAGGGAAAGGAGGCAGAGCTGGCCAGGGGCATGAAATGCAAAGCTTGGCTCTAAATCTGTCTTTGCTACTGACTAGTCTTGTGATCTTGAACCACTCAATGTCTCCCCAGCCCCCCCCTCGCCCCCACTGCCACCCCCAGCCCTCTGGACCTAGCCAGAAAGAATAGGGAAATGGAAAGAAAACATTGTATTTGAGTCATACAACCATAGACTTAAAGGTCATCTAGTCCAAACCTCTCATTTTACATTTGGGGAAACTGAGGCCTAGAGTGGTTAAATCAGTCACCCAAGCTCACGCAGTTTTATAAAGGGTTGAGCTAGGATTTTAAACCATGACCTCTGATTCCAAATCCAGTCCCATTTCTTCTTCATCATAGAGTTAGAGAACCTCAGTTAGAATCTTGACTTACAGCACCTGGGTTCAAATCTCAGCTCTGACACATCCTAGCTTTGTGACCATGGATAAATCACCTACCTTCACTGAGTGTCAATTTTCTCATCTGTAAAACGAAGATTAAAAAGAATGCTTGCACAGCCTTTCACAGGAAAGTGATTTGTAAACCTTAAAATGCTGGAGAAGCAAGAAGTATTTCATCAACCTCAGTTTCCCCATCTGTAAAATGAAAGGGTTGACCTAGATGCCCCCTAACGTCTCTTCCAACTCCATGATTTTTTAAATCCATGATCTATGGAGCCTCAAATGTTTACATTTGTTCACAGAATATAATTATAATTTGTTTACAGAACATAATTAAATCCAATTATAAAGCACCTCCCTGTGCCACAGACTCATGAGTCAATCCCACTCCTTGTGTCCACATTGGGATATCATAGGCCACTCCCATGGTGACAAGATGCAGGTTCTTGGGGTGGTGCTCTGGAAAGAGCCCCCAGGGTTGTGGTCAGAAGATCGAGGTTTAGTTCTCTGCTTTGCCATATGACCCCAGTCGAGTCTGTGTGCCCACTCTGAGCCTCAGCTTTCTCATCTACAAAATGGAGATAACATTTACTCCCCACTCTTCTCTCTCTCACTGGGCAGTTACAAGGAAAGCACTTTGCAAACATTAAATTGCTACAGGATGGGCAGTGCTTATTTTTTAAAAATTCTGACTGGAAAGGACTTCAGAGGCCATCCAGTCTAATCCCATCATTTTACAGATGAGGAAAATGAGGTCCGGAGAATGGAAATGATCAGTCCTAGGTAATGTATGTCAGTAAGTAGAAGAGCTGGAATTCAGTTGAGGTTCTTCTGATTCTAAATCCCCGATCCTTTCCACTAGACTAGGACCCCAGCTTAAGATCAAGGAATCTCCCCAAATCTATGTATGTAAAGGAAAGGAACCCCTTCTTACTGATTAGATGGGTTAAAATGAGGCTGTGAGAGCAGAGAAAGACTGCCCAAGGTCTCTGCCACTAGGAGAAGTTGGAAATTGAGCTGGGCTTGGGCCCATTGGAAGTCTCTGCTTCTGCAAGGACCCAAGGGAGGGGACAGAGGGGCAGGGGGCCTGATGTCTGAAGAAGGCAGGTGGTAAGTGTGGGCTGTTGGGGAAGGTGTTTCCTTCTCCCCCAAGGGAACAGGTGGCAGATGGGCCGGCTAAGGATGGTGGTACAGGTCTCCTTAGGATGGTTCAATGGTTTTGGTGTCAATTTCTGTCCTCATTCAAGGGACAACAGCCACAAGAAAAAGCACAAATGATAAATATTCTTAATACATCAAACACACTTCATATCAAACACACAAACACCACTACTTTGGTTGGGGAGGGGGCAGAGTGGGGGGAAAGGGAATCAGCAGGAGAGAAAAAAAAATCAACAGCAGAAAAATAAGGTCACAAATTTCTGGGATCTCCCAGCCAACCACCCTCAGACCCAATGCCCTGTTCAGCCCTCACCCAAGGGACAGTGACCTATAACATGAGTTCAGAGGCTCACTTGGATGGAGTTCTGGAGAAAGGCCTGGAGATTCTGCCTCCTGCCCCTTCTGAATTCTGTCTGATGGAGTGTTCTCCTCCAGAATAGCAAAGCCCCCATTCACATTCACTCCAACTGAGATCTCTCATCTGTTTTCTCCTTGGCAGAGAGTCATTCTCCTACCAAGTGAAGGGAGTCACTCGTCCCAGTAAGACAAAAGGAGAATCGGAGGAGAGGTTGGAGGTGGCAGAGAAGACCCAGAAATATTTACAGAGTCCAGGGGGCTGTTGCCCTTTCTGGGCTCCCAATGGCAAGGGGTGAGAGGGCAGTATGGTTGCCTAATGCGCTCACTTTCCCCAGGCATGGCATCTCCCTTAAGGCACTGCTTGGGTGGGCTGCCCTCCGAACACCTCTCTTACTGAATGGTGCATTTCTCCCTCTCTCGGGCTTGGCCCTCCCTCAACACTTTGGACTTGATGTATTTGAGGTCACTGTTGACGCTGGGCCGGCGGGCGAACGGCGAGACCATCCCATAGGCATCCATCTCCTTTACTCGGCGCATGCAGAAGGATTTCTGGTGGAAGGCGTCTCCGTACTGAACCGAGATCTTCCGGTGCAAGGCTGGGCTCATCTCGTGTGGGAGCTTGGCCATGCTGAAGAGCACGTAGAACATCTCATCCACATTGGTGTTCTTTTTGGCCGACACTTCGAAGTAGGCGCAGTTCTCGTCCCCCGAAACTAGGAGCTCAGCCTCGGTGGTGGGCACCTGGCGATAGAGCTCCGCGTGGTCATTCTTGTTGCCGCAGATCACCATGGGCAGGTCGGCCGTCTCCTTGGTCTTGTTCTTCAGGCAGGATTTGACCTCGAGGATCTGCTTTTGCAGGCGTTTGACTTCATCAAAGGACTCTCGATTATCCAGGCTGAACACTAGGATGAAGACATCTCCTGTAGAAGAGATCAGAGAGGAACGCTGCTTTAAGTGGACAGCGGGATCCAGTGAAAGGGCATCGGGCCTACGTTGGAACACTGCCTCTACCATTTATTGGTGTGTGGTCTGGCCCAAAGTGCATTATTTCTCTGAATCAGCTCCTGTCGGATAGGGCACTCAAACGAGAGGGAAGAAGGTAGGGAATAAGGAAAGGGGAGGGGGAGGGAGTGAGAAGGAATGAAGGAGGGAGGCACAGAAGACAGAAGGAGAGGGAGAGAGGGAAGGAGAGAAGGGAAGAAAGGAAGGATGGAAAAAGGAAGGGATGGAGGAAGGGAGAAGGGAAGGAAGGAGAGAGAGGGAAGGAGAAGGAGGGAAGGAGAAAAGGGAGGAAGGAAAGGAGGGAGGGAGAAAGGAAGGGAGGGAAAAGTGAGAAAGAGAAGCAGTAAAGGGAGGGAGAAAAAGAGGGAAGGAAGGAAATAAGGATTTATTGTCTACTATGTGCCAGGCACTTTACAAATATTATCTCATCTGATCTTCCTGACAACCATAGGAGGAATGCACTATTATGATCCTCATTTTGCAGAAACTGAGGCAGTCAGAGATTAAGAGGCTCACCCACGGTCACACAGCTAGTAAATGTCTGAGCTGGGATTTTAATTCAGGTCTTCCTGACTCCAGGTCCTGAGTTCAAATCCTGCCTCAGACATTTGCTACTGATATGACTTTGGGCAAGTCTCTTCATGACTCAGTTTCCTCATCTGTAAAATGAGGAAGTTTGACATGATGGGATGTAAGTTCTGAACACCCAGTTTCCCCATCTACCTGTCTCCACCTTGGGTACATTTACAAAGTCTGTGCAATGGGTTTGCCTGTAAAATGAGGGAGTTGGCCTCTAAGGTTCCTTCCTGCTCTAAGTCTCTGATCTTATGGGTGAGTCTCAGTTTTCTCATCCATAAAATGGGGATAATAAACCTTTCATCACCTTCCTCACAAGATTGTTAGGGCAGAAAGTGCTATAAAAAGCAGTTGTTTTTGTTAATAATTCCCCAGTTTTATTGCGGTTACCATGACTTTTTCTCAGAGGAGCTGTGGGTAATGTCAACTTGGCAGCATTTTCCACTCAGGCTGCCAGGCCATGTCCCATTGTGATAATCCCACACCCCCAAGGATTCTACTGCCTTTCACCACATTCTCATCTTCCAAAATGGGGCCCTGGCTCACAGCTGGGGAGAACAATGCTATTGAATTGGTTTCTTTTAGCATTTCCTGTGAACCAATGGTGTGCTAGGTGTGGTGCTGAATGCAGAATTGCTGTAGAGACGCTTTGGCTTCCCAGTCCTTCTTTTCTTTCTTTAGCTGTTGTTCTGAAGCCAAGAATCATGGGCTCAGAGAATGTCAGAGCCCGAAGGGTGCTTCAAGGCCAGTGCATTTTACAGAGGAGGAAACTGAGACGCAGAGAGGGTAAGATCTAGTTCAGCTAGTTAGTGGCAAAGTGACTAGCCCCCTCAGACCCCACCCGCATGCACTGCTCTGTTCCACACAAATCCTCTGATGTGGCGGGGTGATGGAAGAAGAAGCAGAGAGGTCCCTAAGACGGAGTGAATCAGGTGATCATCTTGGGAGGTAAACCTAGGGAAAGAGGGCATGGTAGGCATGGGAGACTGCCTGTGCAAATAAGCAGATGGAGGAAATCGTGGGCTCAGAAAAGTTCATGGAAGGTAGGAAATGGCAGAGCTTGGGATTTGAACCCCAGTCCATTAGCTCTTTCTGCCATACTATGATGTCCCTGACAAGCCTCCACTGCAATGATTTCAGGGGCTTCTCTATTCCCAGGCTTGTCCCAAAGGAAACAGATCATGCCAAGGTAAACCTCATTTTTTTTATTGATAGGATTACTAAGTAGTTAGATCAAGAGATTGCTATAAACTTTGCTTAAATTGTAGCAAAACATTTGTCAAAGTATCTCTTTGTCTCTTCTTCTGGGAAAGACAAAGATGAAAGAAATGGTGCTGAATTTGGAGTAAGGAAACCTGGGTTCAAATTCCTACTTTGCTATTTACTCCCTGTATGACCTTGGGCAACCACTCAGGTCTTCAGTTTCCCCCTCTGTAAATGATGAAGTTGGACTAGACAACTTATGAGGTTCCTTCCATCTCTACTTATATGATTGCATAATCCTATGATATCCTGGCCTCAGTTTTCCCATCCATAAAATGATAGGGTTGGACTAGATGGCTTCTGAGTTTCCCTCCTAGCTCTACAGTAAATCTATGATTTCACATGGTCCAGGTCAGTAGTTCTCAGTGATCTGAGGACTTGTGGGGGTCCCTGAGACCCTTTTAGGGGGTCAGTAAAGTTAAAACAATAATAATGTTAAGATATTTTAATTAGGGACAGCTAGGTGGCACAGGAAAACTCATCTTCCTGCATTCAAATATAGCCTCAGACACTTCCTAGCTGTGTGACACTGGGCAAGTCACTTAACCTGTTTGCCTCAGTTTCCTCACCTGTAAAAGGAACTGGAGAAAGAATTGATAAGCCACTCCAGTCTCTTTGCCAAGAAAACCCCAAATGGGGTCACAAAGAATCAGACATGACTGAAAAGATTCAACAACCAGCAATAAAAATGTTTTACTTTCTGATATGGTAAATGTTGATAGATACAGTTCACCTAAACGAAAGCTTTCTGAGGTGAATCTTCAGTTATGGACAGAGGTCCTCAATAATGTTTATGAGTATAAAGGGTCCTGAGACCACAAAGTTTGAGAACCACTAGTACAGTTACCTGGATTTAGAACTGGTTAAATGGCTAATCTCAAAGAATCCTCATTTATGGTTACATGGCATCTTGGAAGGAGGTCTCCAGTGAAGTTCCCCTGGGATCTGTTCTTGGCCCCATATAAGTTAACATTTTTATCAATGACTTGAATAAAGGAATTGCCCTCCTGCTCTTCGAAGGATACAATGCTGGGAGGAAAAACATCCTGGATCCCCCCCGATCTTGACAGGTTTGAGCATTGGGCTAACATGTAATAGGGATTAATGTAAAGTGTTTCTCTCGAATTCCAAAAAATCAGTTTCACAAGAATAAGCTGTGAGGAACATGAAAGGACAGAATTCTGTCCCCATAAGATTTGAGGGATTTAGTGGACACATTTTGAAAAACATAATGCCTGAGGGGCTGCGAGGGAGTTTGGAATCTTCCCATTCTCTGCCCTAATCAGACCATATCTGAGATTTGGTATTGAGTACCAGGAATCAGAATTTAGGAAGGAAAGAAAGAACTATTGAACACCTACTATGTGGTCATAGGTAGAGTTAGAACATAGGGTCACTATGGGCTAGCTATTTAAATTGTTTAATAATAATACATTTATTTAATATTGTTTAAAATAGTATCTCTACAACAACCCTGAATGGTAGGTGCTAGTATTATTCTCATTTTACAGTTGAGGAAACTGAGGCAAACAGAGATTATATGAGTTGCCCAGGGTCACACCGCTAGTCAGTGACTAAGGCTAGATTTGAACTCAGGTATTCTTGACTGCAGACTGGGAACTTCGTGCATGGTGGTGACACTTAGCTGCCTCCAGGGAGGACACTGAAAAAGGGCCTCAAGATCTTGTCCTATGTAACTTGGTAAAGAACTGGGAATAAGCCTGGAGAAGGGAAGACTCAGGCACATAGTAGGTGCCTTCCTATACTTGAAAGGCTGTCTGATGGAAGAGGGATTAGACAGGCCAGAAGCAATGGAGATACTGTGGGGTGGGGGGTTTATTGGACAAGGTTCTCCAGAAAATATGTTTTTGTCAGCAACAGGACAAACCAGCCCACCTCCTTCCTCCCTGAGTCCCTATTCAACGCTGCCCCGGGGTGCAGGTGGGGGTGATGCAAAGCCTGGGTTTCAGAATGAGCACCTGGATTTACCATATCTTGAGGGGAGGGAGGCATTTCTGTCCTTTTCCCTGCTTCTTCCCTCACCCCCTACCCGCTTCCGGTCACATCAGACTTCCATTGGTCCCTGTGTCCAAGTGCTCAGGGTTCATCCTGTTTTCCCTTTGCTGAGATGTCCCAAATAGTATAGTATGTTGCTCCTTAGCTCAGGCTTCCCAGAATCCTTAATTCCCATCAAGGTTCAGCTCAGGAATGAAGTTCCTATGAGCTCTTAGTTCCCAGAATTCAGAGCTGGAGAGATATTAGACTCGGGTCTCTTGCATTTAACAAAAGGAGGAAACTGAGGCCAAGAGGAATGGCAGTGACTTGCCCAGGAGCAGTCAGGTAACTAGTAGTTATGTGCTTGTCCTTCATTGCCGAAGAAGACCATGCCATCAGAGAAATAATGACATGACTTGCACTTGACTTTGTTTTGAGTGAGGGAGGGCTGTGCAGGTCACCAGCCTCACTTCTCCTCCAGAGCCATCTGAATCCAGTGACCAGATATTCATCAGGATGACTGGAGATGACCCAGGATGAGGCAATTGGGGTTAAGTGACTTGCCCAAGGTCACACAGCTAGTGAGTGTCAAGTGTCTGAGGTGACATTTGAACTCGGGTTCTACTGACTCCTGCACTGGTGCTCTATCCACTGCACCACCTGGCTGCCCAACTAGTAGTAGCCAAGCCAGGATGAGAATCCTCTGACTTCCAGACTCTTAGCTGAACACCAGAGAATTACAGGGAAGGACTCTGGCTTCCCCACCTTCTCTCCACATAGTATTCGATAAATAGAAATGCATGTTTCATTTATTCAGTTGGATGTATTTGGGTCTGAGTCCCTGATGAGTTGTGGTATCAGGGAAAGCACTCCAGGCTCATCCCCTCCCCCACAATGTCATGAAATATTAATGTGGCATCGTCTTCAGGCTACACGCTCCAGTGAGTATCCATCAGTCACCGAGCTCTCCTCTGCATACAGAAACACCAGTGCTGACTCATTCCGATGAATTGAGGTTATATGTTTGTCCTGATAAACCTTACTTGGGTCCCTCATCACCAGGGGCACAACATAAAGGATCCAGAGAGTTCCTAGCTGTGTGACCTTGGACAAGTCTCTCACCCTCTCTGGACCTTGACAATGGGAATATTATTTCTGTTCTGCCTTTCCTACAGCTAAGGTCAAATGAGACAGTAGACATGGAGAAACCTGAGAAGTTAGACTAGAAATTCCTTGAGGACAGGGATTGTTTGGCTTTTGTCTTTGTGCCTGGCACAGAGGAGCTCTTCATTGATTTAGCTATTGAAAGGGATTCATTCCAGACTGACTGGAGAATTTAGAACTCTAAGATTTTTTTCATGTGTTTTTGCCTTATTCTCAATCTTCAGCGCTCACACAGAATGTCTGAAATATAGTAGGTGCCTAATAAATGCTTGTTCACTGACTGCTTGACACTCCTTATGTTTTGCTGCCTCTCTCCTTCTGCTTAAACTGTCAGTCACCGTCTTCCTCGCTCAAATCCTACTTAGCGTTAGATGTGCATGGGAGTCCCATGGAGCCTTCCCTGACTATCTCAGGCAGAAGACAACGTCCCTGTCAGAGGATCGGGGTTGAATCTTGGCTCTGCTAATTACCAACAGAATAACCTTAGGCAAGTGAATCCATCTTCCCACTGTCCCCTTCACCTCAATTTCCCTATTTGAAAAAAATAGAGTTGGACAAGATGATCTTTGAGATCTCTTTTGTTTCTTATTGCTACAAAGCCTGAAGCATCAGATTTAGATGGGTGGCCAATGAGACCTGTGGTCTTAAGATCATAGGATTACAGAGCCATAAAAAGCCTTAGAGAGCACTCATTCATGTTACAGAGGAGGAAACTGATGCTGAGAGACAAAGTAACTTGCCTTGGTGGCCCCCCTCTCCCCTCAAGGAATGAAACTGTCAGTCACCCTTTGTCTCCTCCTTTCTAGGTTCTCACCTGTGAGGATGGACAGCCTCCTCATGGCTGGGAAGGGGTGGTTGCCCGATGTGTCCAAGATGTCCAGCTGATACATATCCCCTCGGATGTTGTAGACTTTCCGGTGAAAGTCCTCAATCGTGGGGGTGTACTGGTCTTCAAAACGGCCGTTGAGGAACCGAGAGACAATAGAGCTCTTGCCCACCCTTGAAGCCCCTAAGACCACCATGCGGTAGGAGTTCTTGGCAGGCACACTGAGTGTACAGTTCCCACTGGACGTAGTCTTCATCATCTCTTGGGGCTGGCGGGGAGGAAGGGAAGAAAAGAGTGTGAAAAGCAGGAGTTAAGAAGCCTGAATTAATCTAGAGGTGAGACAGATGCTCTTAGAGGTCTCTTCTAGCTCAAACTTCAATGATTGTTTTATTGAGAAGGTTGTCAAGAGAACTGTTCAGGTAAAGAATTGGACTAGGTGATGTCAAAGGCTCATTTGAGCCCTTTGGCTTTTGTGATTTTCTCTTTTTTATCTTGAATATTCTATGTTGTAAGTTCCCTCCCAGCTCTGATATCCCCTGTTCTAAGGCCCCTGCCAGCTCTGACAGTCCTTGTTCTAAGGTCCCTTCCAGTTCTAACATTACTTGTTCTAAGACTCCTCCCTAAGACATTCTCTGTTCTAAGCTCCCTCCCAGCCCTGACGTCCTCTGTACTAAGGCCCTTCCCAGTCCTAACATTCCACATTCCAAGGTTTCTCTCAGCTTAGACATTCTATGGTTCTATGATCCTAAGACATGATGAGAGGGGGCAGGGTCACAGCATAAACACAGGACAAGTTTATTGGATGGACAGAGTGCCATAAGGAGGTTTTTAAGCTGACCACCATCTCTGGATCTTCTTGGGGAATGGATGAGGGAGTTTGATGGGGAGGAAATAATCCTCTATCCCAGTGGAGAAGGTTTGGTTTTAGGTGCAAGTCTTGGCACATGGAGGGATTGCGTGTCATATTCCTCAGTTTCCCTTCCTTTCTCTTTGTTGCCTCAGGCTCTGCCCTCCCCTCCCCTAAGCCTCTTCTCAGGGCTAGGCTTCTTAGATTTGTCCTCCTGCAAGATGCCACAGAAAATAAGGGAGCAGGAAGATCCTCATTCACCCTCTGACCAGAGAAACTAAGGGGAAGGGGAAGAAGAAATTTCCCCAGAGGCTATTAAACACTACAATGGGCATATTAGCCCAGCTGGGAAAGCATCTTTGCTAGAGGTCTTTAAAAACAAGATAGGCGGAGGGGGGCACATCAGCGGAGAGAGAGCGCTGGACTCGGTGTCCAAAGGATCTGAGTTCGAATCCAGATCCAATAACTAGTATTGTAACCTTGGTCAAGTCACATAACCTCTCTCTACCTTAGTTATCTCATCTGTAAAATGGGGATAATAATAGTATCTACCTCCCAGGTTTATTGTGAAGACCAAATGAGATAATATAAATGTAAAATGTTTTACAAACCTTTCTTAAAAATGTGTTTTATTTTATTTATTTTTGCAATTCTTAAAGTATTGTATAAATGGAAGTTTTAGTCATTCCCATCACTATCATCATCGCCACTTACAAGTTCAAATGCAGAAACAGAAAACAGACCTTCCAGGGTCTGCCCTATCGGAGCAAGTCTAAACACATAATCCTGGTGTTCAAAACCGTCCAGGCTTCCTCCTGAGTTTACCTTTTCAGACTTATCTCCCACAGTCAAACTGATATACCTGGAATAAATTTCCATAAACCTCGAGCTCCTACCATTTCCTCTTCCTGAAAAGTTTTGCCTTATTGCTTCTCCACTCCTTCTCCCAGCCCACGCCTACCTCATTCTCCAGAACCTTCAGGGTCTAGCTCAAATTGTCACCTCTATCAGGAAGCCTTCTCTGATTGACTCAATGCCCCAAGTCAAAAGCATCTCTCCTGCCTATGTTCTTGAAAAGTACTTTGGCTCATATCCATGTAGATGGAATGTGTTGAATCCCTCCTTGTCTCATTATTAGATAGAAATGTGCCTCATCCTTTCTCTCCCACTGGAATATTAGCATAGAATTATAATAATAGCTGATATTTCTATAATGCTTGAAGGCCTGCAGAGTGATTTACATACATTCTTTCATTTGAATCTCACAGAAAGCCTGAAATCTTTCATTCATTCATTTGTGGTGCTGGGAAAAAGCCTAGAACTATTGTCAGAGGACCATCCTGCCTCAAATGCATGTTACTTGGGTGACCCTGGGGGAGTTACTTCAGCTTTCTCTGCCTCCGTTTCCTCATCTATAAAATGGGGATAATAATTGCTCCTATTTCACAGAGTTGTTGACAGGATCAAATGAGATCATATCTGCAAAGTGCTTTTGCAAATTTTAAAGCACTCTATAAATGCCAGCAAGTGTCACTATTATTCATTGTAGGTCTTCAATAAATATTTGCTGTATTAATAATTCATTTATTGGGGTACAGAGAAAAGAGCACTGGACTTGAGATGAGGGGAACTGGGTTCAAATCCTGCCGTTGAGGTTTACTATCTGTGTGACCACTGGCAAGTCACTTACACTTTGTGGACCTCAGTTTCCTCATTTGGAAAATAAGCTCATAGTCTCTGAGCTTTGGAGTTGTGGTGACTATGTTTATCCAGCAGTCACATATACATGTTCTGGGTGCAGAGCACTGTGCTCCACACTAGGAGATTTATAAAGATGAATCAAGAAAGCTTTGTATCTTACTGCTATGGCAAGTTTGTAGAAAGGAAGAGTCTTTCTTACAGGCAGTCAGGGCAGGCTTCCTGGAGGAGGAGGTGGCAAGGGAAGCAGGGATGGAAAGTCAGGGGTAGAAATTCGAAGTGGTTGAAATCAAGTCCTTGCCATTCTGCCCCTCCCTCTCCCCCTGAGCTCCGCCTGGCCCAACCACAGTTTAATTAAATGGACTCCTGACCCTCGGGGCAGCAGTCTATCTAGCCCTATCGGCTGGTCCTGCCCAGCAGGTCTGAAACTGATGCTAAACTTCCTTTAGGGTGGAGGGAACAGGGAAATAGGGCATTTTGGTTAATATAGCCCTGCCCAGGAGGCACAGTCTGCTTTCTCTAGGACCCCAAAGGCTCATCTACTGTCTTCCTTTCTACTCTCACCCTATTCTGACACTTGAATTAGAGGCCAAAGATCAGGGTTTTTCTACTTTTCTAGCTGGATGATATTGGCTGAATGACTTTCTCCCTCTTGGCTTCAGTTTCCCCCTCTGCCGAATAAGGGGATTGGAATAGATGAGTTCATTCTATATCCCAAGACCCTATGACCCTATAAGCCCACATCCTAGGAAAACAAATCCCCACCATACTTTGCCAGTCACACTCCATTTTCCATCTCAACCCTTTGCCTAGGCTGGCATGAAACACTTCCTTAGAGCCTGAGTGAGTTTTGAGTACCTCACTGAAGAGGTCTTTTGTGCTTTCCCCAATTATTAGTTTTTTCTTAACCCCTCACATAAAGAAATCATTGCTTTTATTTTATACAATTTTCTATTTAGTTATCAGCAAATATGTTGTATCCCCTCAATAGACTATAAGTCTCTTGATGTCAGGAACTGTTGCATTTTTGCCTTTTATTTCCAGTAGGGACTAGTAGGTTTTCTGATTGGTTTATGACTTAACTACTCTTCAGGCTATGTGCCTGCTCTATCTCGGTGGTAGGTATTTCTATTTAGATGTCTCCTGGAGCTGGAAAGTGTCTCTGCCACTTAGGAACAAGAAAGATTGGCCAACGTTTCAACGTCAGGTCTGGGACTAGGGGGCTGGTGGATGAAGGGAGACAAATGAGTGATTATTTGGCGATTAGAGGGGGATACTTCCCTGGCTGGTGATTCCTAGACCCCTGAAAACAATTCACCAGCACCTGCACCCCCCACCTCCTACCCCTTAATGTTCAACAAGGTTCAAGAATTATGAAAGCACAATAGATAAGATGAAAAAAATAAATGAGGGAGGATTGGTAGAGAGGAAAAGGAGAGAAATAATAAATGGAGAAAATAAGTAGGAGAGGGAGAGATAAAAAAGGTAAAAGGAAAGAGGTGAGAAGGAACTAAAAAGGAGAAAAGAATAAAATTTAAGAGAAATGGACAAAAATAGAGGATGAGGAGAGAATAAGAAAGGAGAGAGAAAATGAAAGGAGACAAATACAAGGGAGGAGGGTGTGAGAAGAAGAGAGACGGCAGTTTACAAGCAATCATGAGGGAGAAAGATTGACAGAGATGGGAGAAACAGGGAAGAAATAGGGGAGAGAGACAGGGAGGGAGGGAGAAACAAAGGGAGGGAGGAAGGGAGAAGGAGGGAGGGAGGAAAGAAGGAAGGAAGGAAAAGAGGGAGGGAGGAAAGGAAAGAATGAAAGAGAAGTGATAAGTGAGAGACAAGAAATAGAAGGGAAGGAGAATGAGATGAAAGAAACCCAGAAGGTGGAGAGAGTTGGAGATAAGGGGAAAGAGGAGGAGAATGAGGGACAGGAAAGAGAGGGAGAAGGGAAAAAATGAAGAAAGATATGAGAGAGGCAAAGAGAAAGGAAGAGAGACAGAAATGAGAGGGAGAAATGAGAGAGAGATAGAGATAAGGGGAATAAGGAAAAGACAAAGAGAGGAGGGAGGAGAAAACATTCCTTGTTTTAAGGTCTGACCATCTGAAGTCCCTTCTAAGCTAAGAGAGGAGAGGAGAGAAGAAAGACACAGAGAGAGAGGGGGCTGGGGGGAGACGAGATAGATTAGAGGGAGAGGGAGAAGAGAGAAAGGTAGGGTGGGGTGGAAAAAGAGAGAAAGAGGAGAAGAGGAAAAAGAGAGAGACCAAAGAAAGAAACAGAGGGACAAGCAGGGGGAAGATGAGAATATAAGAGGAAGGGAAGGAAGAGAGGAAGGGAGGGGGAGAGAGAAGCAGAGCTGGGAAACTTCTCACTTCTCCCTGCTAAACCTCATTGGGGAGGCCCCTACCCTGAAGGCTATGGCACCAGAACTAATTAACATTAGAAGGTAAGGGCACGAAGGACCTTTTGAAGTGTTGTCCAAAATCAGGACTTGAACCCAAGTTCAGATGCCAGATCCTTTCACCTCTTCATTCTACCATACAAATGAAAGGTAAGGGGTGGGGTGGTATGGAGCATTAGCTTCTCTAATAGTTTCTCTGAAGGGAATGATAAGACACTACACTCTCCCCCCCCTCCCCCTGCCCCCCCCCCCACCCCGACAGCTCCCCCCCACCCCCCACCCAAACACACAAATATCTACCCACCCACACAATTGCTAGAGTCATTTAGAAGCAGGTCCAGACTAGATGAAAGCAATCTTAGTATCCTATGGGGAGAATAACTCTCTGAGGCTGCTGAACAGCAGGAGAGTGACGCTCATCCTTCATCCCTCATCCCTTTATGTCAAAGCCAGCTTCTGGGAACCTGCTACAATCAGTTCTTAGTAATCTACAACTGGATTTTTAAGAGAATCAATAATTTATTCAACAAACCCTCCCATGTGTCCAGCAAGATTCTAGGCACTGGGGATAGAAAGACAGGAATGGAACAGTTCCTGTACATTCTAGAGGGGTTGACAACCTGTATACCTGCTATTCCAGATCCCAGGTCCCCTCTGTGGGCCTCAGTTTCCTCATCTGTCAAATGAGATCTAGGGGATTTCAAAGATCCTTTCCAACACTAAATCCTAGGATTAACTCTGGTCTCTTCCTCCTGAGCAGTCTGTCTGGGTTCCAGAGTACGAGGATATTAAGGTTTATGAGACCACAGATGTGGGTCTGGCCTTTCACATGATCTAAAATGTGACTAGCCAGGGTGGAGTCAGAGCCAGGGGAAAAAAGAAGGGATAATGTGCAATCACGATAAGGATATCGGGGGCTGGGAAGTCCAGGGATCTATGAAGCTTACTAATTGTGTGATTTGGGGAAAGTCTCAACACTCTGAGCCTCAGTTTCCTCATCTGTAATGTGAGAGGGTTGAATTCTATGGTCTCTGATGTCTCTTCCATCTCTAGAGTTAGGATCCTATGATCTCTGCCTCTAGAATCAAATAGAAATGTCTTGAGGATTATCCTTAGAGTCTTGGGCACTTTCTGTTAATTCAAGATCATCCTTGGCTGAAAGTGGCCCCCAGTGCTCAGGAAAGTAACCTCTTTAGACACACCCAACCCTGGATTGTTTTGATTCTGCTTGCATCTAGGGGACTTCTTGTAAAGGACTAAGTGGTGGCTTTTGCCATCCAGGGTCCCTAAAGTAGACACACTATTATTGTGTTACATTGGAACCTTCCTTGGGCTGTCAACACTAGGCAACAGCCCCAAGGAGCTTCACCATGGCATGCCTTCCACTAACAGCCTGGATGGCACCTGTTTCATAGGAAAAGATCTTTTTCTAGATGGGGCATTGTGACCTCCTTGAGTCTGGTGTCTAAAGTAGCTGACTTGTGAGCACTGCCTTTACTGGCACTGTTTTGAACTGCCCCCTCCTGTCCTTTCCTCCTAATCTGTCTACTTTACAGATTAAATTCCTTTAATTCACTCCCTTTTCACAGAATTATAGGATCAGACTTGGAGCTAGAAGAGACCTCAAAGGACATCTAGCCCAATCCCCTCAATTGACAGATGAGGAAACTGAGGCCCAGAGAAAAAAGGGGCTTAGGATCACAAAACTGAAAGATCATCTAACCTGGCCCCTTTATTTTACAGAGTGGGAAACTGAAGCCCAGAAAGGGAAAACCTTTTGACACATAATGTCAGGCCTGTGTTTCAAAACCAGGGCATCTGACTTCAAATTCAGCCCCTTTCCATTTTCCGCACTGTGCCTCAATTCCTGTGCAACCTTGGGAAAGATCCTAACCCTTTCTTGGGAGTTCATAAGATTCAAACTCAAACTTCAGCTCTGTTGTTCACTAACTGTATGATCTTGAGCAAAGCACTACAATCTGTGCTTCAGTTTCCTTATCTGTAAGATAAAGGGGTTGGCCTAACTGGTCTCTGAGGTCTAGTCTAGCTCCAAATCTATGATCCCATGAACCTATGAACCTATGAACTTTCTGCTTGAAACCTCAGTTTCTGCTTTAGCTGAAGTAAACCTTCTCTGCCTCGCTGCTGTAGATAGCTATGCCCACGGCAGAGTTAGAGAGGCAGTGTGGGCCAGTGGAAAGCACAGGACTTAAGTTAGGCAAACCTAGGTTTAAATATATCTAACACCAGCTCTTCAGCCTTGGGAAAGGTGTCCTTTTCTGGGTCTCAGTTTCCCCATTAAATAGGGATAATAACCCTCTCCCCTCCCCCCATATGCATACCTCACATAGTTTTTGTGAGGAAAGAGCTTTGCCGACCTTAAAGGGTGATAGAAAGGATAATTTTGTTAAGCAAGGGCCAGAAACCATTGAAGCCTTCATCTATATAGGGCAAACTGGGCCGGATTCAAAGGACCAAGTAAGAATCCCCTCACAAAGCCAAGCCCAGTCCAGTCCAGCAACCCCACACAAGTCCTAGAGAAACACTGGAATATAGATCTAGAGTGACAAGGAATCTCAGAGGTCGTTAAGTCCAACCCCCTCATTTTACAGATGAGGAAACTGAATCTCCCTTTGATGGCCCCTACAACTTGAGAAGGAAAGAAAATAAAAAATAACAACAATAAAAAACAAGACAGAAAGCCTTTACATTTAGAGCTACGTCGTGGTTCGTCCTCTTCCTTCGCAGGTAAAAATCCCCTGTAGGGAGATCTTTCAATCCTTCCACACCTGGTATCAAGCTAGGGGATTCCCCCTCGTCTGATATCTGTCCGTTCTCATCCTTGCCCCTTGTCTGTGCAGTAAAGCGTGAACAGGACAGAAAGCCTGAAGCATTCAGTTCTCTCGCCCCCACCCACTCACTAATCTCTTCCTCGGAAGGAGAGGCGACGCAGATTATAGAAAGGGCCCCGGACTAGTCAGGAAGCCCCGGGTTCAGATTCCTCTGCAGATACGAGCTGTGTGACCCCGAGCGAATTCCACATCCCTGGAACCTGTTTCCTCATCTGTGAAACGGGAGGGGTGCGGTCAGAGATCTCTAAGGTCCTAGAGGAGACGGCCCCTTGCGGTCCTGCAGCCCTCTCTCTTACCTGGGTGTGGAGGGGGCAGTCCCGACCCCCTGAGGCAGCTACAGTGGTTGGTCCTGACTCCTTCTGGAAGCTGCGGGCTGACGGGCGATCCGGCTGCTCTCGCGCTTGTCCGAAGTCACTGGCCCCGGGGTCTCCCCGCTGCAGGGCTAGCCTGGATAGACTGAGATGGGTGCGAAGGATTGGAGGACCTGAACTCCATGGGGGTGCGCTCCTAGGGCGCTGCTGCAAGAAGGCTCTAAGGCGCAGCTCTGAGCAGCCTCCCCAACTCTCCTTCTTTCCCGAATACAGCCGGCAGCCTGGGACTGTAAGGGGCGGAGGTGGGGTGTGTCTGCCCCTAGCTGATCACTGGCCAAACGAAGCAGTGCGTGCTCACCGAAGGCAGGTGTCGCCTCTTGCAAAATGCCAGGGAGCTCAAACAGATGCCCTGGCAAACAGTTTCGCCCTCGGCTCCCTCAATTCTGCCCGTTTCGTATGGATGGATCTACTTGGCCTGTCTCCTCTCCCCCCCTCCCCTCGAGGGCCTTCTCTCAGAAGGGTCCTAAGTTGGCACCATCCCCGCTTTTTTAGCTGCCTGCTTCCCTCCTCTCCGCCCAGGTGAAGGGGAGGCTGGAGTCCCCTGCGCCCGCAGTCCGGGTTGACCGCTCTCAGCGGCCCCGGGAGGGCTCCTTGCTCCCTGGCCCTTGGCTGGCCTCGGCCGCTGTCCCAAGGACTAGAGAAAGCTGCCGGTAGTCCTGGAGGACTGGCCACCTGGGAGCCAAAGTCGGGAACCACTGGGGAGTGGGAGAGGCCGTTCTAGAGGCGTCTGGGGGATGGAGAGTCACCTGGGGGCTTTCCTGCTCCAAGGTCTCTCGGACTGGGGCTCAGTCTCCCTTGCTGGCCCTTTCCTCCCAGCCCCCAAAGTCACCGTGGGAACTTTGCCGACTGCCTCGGTCACTCTAACCCTTCCCTTTCGGGGCAGCTGAGTTGTCTGCTGGACTTTAGCGTTTTGGAAGGGGCTTTACTCCCGCGACCCTCGCCGCTGCCTCGGGACTCCCTGTCTCAGTCTGTCTGGCCGTCCGCTCGGTTCAGCCTCCCGCAGAACTCCGCCGGATGGCTGAGGCCGGTTACTGCCACTGCTCTGGCAACTGCAGTCTATAGGCAGCAGGCCCTCCTCCTCTCCTCAGGTCCCCAGCACCACACCCCCTAGCACCGGTCTTCGCCAATCAGCGGCCCGGGCCGGGAGTTGGGCCCCACCCCTTTCCCCTCTCCCACGCAGCCCCCCCCCCCTCCCCACCTACCCCCGGGCCACCCGGCCAGCCGCAGTCCGCTAGCTCCTCGTGCGCTGGTGTGTGGCCGCGGTTGGCTGCGGGTGGGGGGGCCTGGGATGTGGCATGGGCGGCTCCTCAGCCCCTCAGTGCAGGCACCGTGACCGGGACTCGCACAGGTGAGGATGGGGAGACAGGCGGCTGGCTTGTCCAGGCGACCGACGGGATGCAGACTGGACTCGGCGTCCGCAGAGAACCTGCGGTGGGACCACCTGTTCTCAGCGTGCCGGGAAAACCCTTGGGGGTCCAGACCACAAAGCCAGGGACCCTGGGCGCGGCTGCCCCCAGAAAAGGGCACAGAGTTACCACTGGTTACGCCCCCCCCCCAGCTGCTGAGAAAACACTGCTGACCCTTTGAAAAAGAAGACCACCCCTCTCAAAAAAAAATATCTCCCACTCTCCCGAGAAGCAACCGCTGTCTTCCTTTCCCTCCTGCAGCACAATCTCAGTCTCAGATATCAGACCATGCCATGGAGAGCACATGTGTAAAAACGTGTCTCCTGGGAAGGGGCTCCGAGGCACCTCGGTCTGGCCTTCCCAGGCACCCTTCCGCTTGGAGAGGATAGAGTGACTCATGAGCACCGAGCTTGAGGTGGCCTACTCACTTCATGTATGTCTGCCATCCTCCAAGCTCCCCTTGTTCAGAGAGCCATACGTTTAGAGCTGAAAAGAAACTTAGAAGTTCAACCCTTGGATCATAAGACCTTAGGTTTTGAGCTGGAAAGGACCTTAGAGGCCATCTGGCCCAATCCCCTCATTTTTAGAAGAGGAAACTGAGGCCCAGGGAGGAAAGGGACTTGCCCAACATCATTGAGTTAAGAAATGGCAAAGCTAGGATTCCAACCCAGATCCAAATCCACTGATGTTTCCAGGGTAACTTATTGCCTCCTTGGATTCTGTCCTTCCTCCTGCATTCATCCTCACCCCTACAATCTTAAGCAATATACTGAGGCTGTAAGTAAAAAAAGGTCTAGCTTTGCTGCTAATTATTCGACTTTGAGCAAAGTTTTTAACCCCTCTGGGCCTCTGTTTCCCCATTTGGAAAATGGGTGCAGGGAGACAATTGCTGGCCCAGCATTGAAGTTTAGAAAGGAAATCTGAAAAGCCATGTTAATGTCAGGTGTTGCTGTCCCCTCTTTCCTGAGCCATTGTTGGTGGCTTTCCTTTGGGAGACAGGTGAGAGCAATGGGAGGAACTCTGGATTTGGAGATAGCTGGGTTTGAATCCCAGCTTTCCAGCTGTGTGACCATGGGAAAGCCTTCCTCTTTCAGCCTCCATTTCCTCATCTAGAAAATGATTCCGAAAGTGCTTTTTAACTTCAAATCCTTTGACCTGATTCGTCTTATCCAAGTCTAGTGGTCAACGCCTTCTCAGGGTTGGGCTCAAGAGATGATGTGAGGCATACAGTGGAATGAGGACTGGAATTTGTCATTTTTCAGTCATTCCTGACTCTGTGATTGTTTGAGGCTTTCTTGGCAAGGATACTGGAGTGGTTTGCCATTTTTTTCTGCAGGAATCAGAGGACCTGGGTTCAAATCCCACCTCTGATACTTAATGTCTGTGTGACCACGTAGACAAGTCACTTTCATCTTGGTTGTATATTCCCCAATTATAAAATGGGAGGATTGGATCAGAGGCTCTCGAGTCCTTTTCAGTGCTAGATCTATGGAGCTCCGCATTTCCTCCAAGCAGATTGGGAAAATCAAGTCAATTCCACAAGTATTTACTGAGTAAATACTGAGAGTATTTACCCTTCTCTCCCTGAAGAGAGTAGGAAATGCCTTGGGTCTGGTCGCCCTCAGGACTCATTGTAGAGCTGCAAAAGGATCATCCCTGCTGGCTCTTATTTTACAGAAAAGCAAACTGAGGCCCAGAGAGGAGAAGTAGCTTAACCAAGGGCAAATAGCAATTGACTAGCAAGTATTTATTAAGTACCTGCTTTGGGCTGGTCTCTAGTGTTAGTCACTAAAAATGCAAATATAAAAACAAAACAGGGCTTGTCCTGGAGGTTAGCATTCTATGTGTGGAACAAGCTTTGCATCGATGAGAAGACACAACATATATACAGAGTAGAAACAAGGAAATTTCGGGGGAGACAGACATACATTGGCTTCTGGGTGGCATTGGCAAGAATGGTGGGAATCATGAAAGGCTACGTGGAGGAGGGAGCTTTTGAGCTGAGCTTTGAAAAAAATTGGGAGTTCTAAATGATGGCAATGAGGAGATAGTGCATTCTAGGTATGGGAAGCAGCCTTTGCAAAGCCCTCTGTCTTTGAGGGGATATGGAATGTTTAAGGAACAGTTGGGGGTGCAGAGGAAGGACTGCAAAGTGTTTGAGGGGGATAATATGGAATAAATTTGAAAAGGCAGGTTGTGAAGGGTTTGAAAAGGCAAACATAATGCGGGTGTTCTGTCTTAGAGGCAACTGGGAGCTAGGAGGGCTTCTTGAGCAGAGAAGAGCATCCGTATTTTTACTTTCTTGATGGCATCGCTCATTCTCTCTCTTTCCTTCAGCTCACGATTCCCATCCCCTTTTCTCCTTTCCTCCCTACCAGCACAAAAGCCTCATGACCCAACTTCCTTATATTTAGACATCAGAGGTTTGATGTCCTTGTTCTTCACTGGTTGATTTTTCTCTCTGTGCTCTCCTCTCCCCTATAATCTTTCCAGCCTTTGGAAAGCTAATGAAACCTGTCCATGTTGTTCACATTTCCACTGTATCTACCATGATGTTTCATAACAGTTGAAAGATGAAGAAAACTCAGATTTTTAAAGCCCTTTAATGTTTCATTATTTGTCTTTGTATGGTGGGCACCTATCATGGTGCCAGGCACATAGTAGACATTTAATAAATACTTGTTGATTGAATGCAACCATCTGAAGATTTTGCAGAAATATTTAACCATTTAATAGGGGCTGGGATTTCAGAGGGGGCCTATGATTCCCCCCAAAAGAAACAGCGACATTCTCATAGAACTGAGAATAGAAGCCAGGCACCCTGACTCCTGGGCTATGCCCTGTTCTTTTGTCTCTTTCTGTGTTTATCTCTCTGAGTGTCTCACATCTCCAACTCTCTCCTCTACCCCCACCTCTACCCCACCCCTCTATTTTTATTGGTCTCAGGGAATTTTCTTGGATTAGGAAGACAGCTTTGTGTCAGAGACAGGAAATTTGGTGTCAGAAGACCAGATTCACTTCAATTCACTTCTGATAAATAAGCATTTACTTTGTGCCAGGCCCAGTGATAGATGCTAAGGATACAAAGACTATTTTTGCACTCAAGGATCTTACATTCTACTGGCAAAATACAACAGGTACATAAATCAGTAAATACGGAGCGTACAGCAAGCACTACAAAGTTAACTCAAGAGGGAAAAAGTGAAAGTAAGCGATGTGATTGCAAATGTCTTATAAGGAAGAAGGAAACTAAAATGGGCTTTGAAGGAAGCTCTAGAACCTGCATGGCAGAGGAATAGGCAAACATGAACGAAGGTGATCCATCTTACTAGCATGCCACCTCTCTCTGGTCCTCAGTTTCTCATCTAATAAAATGTGGGGGTGGGGGTTAGAATTTGTAGGCTCATAGATAAAGATCTGGAAGAGATTTTAGAGTTTTGCTGACCCAACCCCCTCATTTTACAGATGAGGAAACTGAGGCTGACAGGTGGAGTGATTTGCCCAAATCACCCAGAGGGAAAGGAACATAGCTGGAATTCTAATGCAACCCCTGTGATTCCTAGTTTTCTCTCAGACCTATTCCAGGTCTAACTCTTGTGGTTCCATGATTATGCCTTCCCCTAATAAAGTCCTCTGCTTGTGACTTCCTTATAGTGTGGAGATAATTCCAGGTTTTAAAGGCTGTGACAACAGAGCATAACGTCTGGTGGGTCTTAGCAAGCTGGATTAGTTTTGAGGAGAAGCCTGGCAGTGCCCTGGGTGCTTGACACTGGAGGACAAACCTGGCTAAGCTGGTCCTTCATCATGGATTTCTGGGAAGGATTGTATTTTCAGCTAAATGACTCACAATTGAAATGAACTATTCAGGCACTGGGGTGGGGATAGAAATCTATATAGGTGGAGAGATTGTTTACACAGAGGATAGAGTGGATCCTTGCAATACTGAAATCAGAGAAGTTGGTCACAATGAGGTGAACAAAAATTACATGATTGAGCTGGACAAAGGACCCTCCCTTCTATAAAATGATTCCCACATGTAAAATCACCACTGATTGGCCAGGAGGATTCCACACAGAAATAACTCACCTCCCTGGACCCAAGAGAGCTATTAGTCTAAGGAAGTAAGGCATTGCAACTGAGGGAAATGGAGAGTGAGGCTGCTTCCGATAGTTATCTCTGGGGATGGTTATACTACTTCTTAGGGTGGATACACTGTAAGTACTTTCATAAGGGCAGGGAAAGCTCTGGGATAGGGGGAGAGGAGGCAGTACAAATCCAGAGGGTGATAAAGGTATGTATTGGGAGGTCTGAGGAGGTGGGAAGGGGGCAAACTGAATGTTGGAGGAAAGACAGGAAAGGCATCAGAGGGGATATTTCTTTGTCTGGACAGGAGGAACCCTTTAATTTACTTTCTCCACTTTCCATCACTTCCCCTTGTTATGGTTCTAACTCTCCTAGAACTGTAAGTAATGAATCTATCCCAATACCCAGGGACCAGTCATCCTGGAGATTTTCCCAGTCTTCTTAGGGGAATTGGGTCCACTGTAGAATAGAAATAGCTGTGTTCTAGGCATAAGAAGACTTTTTTTTCCCCCAATGCTAAAAAAGATCACAGGCTCACAGACTTAGAACTAGGTTTGAGGGGAAGCCAATGCTTTCCCAGCTGGGCTCTCAGGATGGGGAAAAGGGGAAGCAGAGAGATAGGAGTCTAACAGGGGCAGGTGGGTAGCTGAATAGAAGGGACACTCCTGGGCCATGAGGCAAGATGCGGCAAGATGAAGCCAGATGAGGCGGGAGGCTATCTCCCTGAAATGTCACCCGGAAGCAGAAGCAGCCAGGAACAAAATGAGGCAACAAAGCTGGCTCAACCCATGATAGACACTGAAAGAGCTATTAAATATTTAACAAGCTTCATCCTCCAACCATTTGGAGCCTGGGAGTCATCAGCCAATATCCACCATCTCAAACATTGGCCATCTCACACCTCTCCCAGCCTTCCTCTCCCTCCCTGCCCCCATTGAATGGGTTCAGGAACCCCCTTGAAGTATATGGGATTTGACTGTAAGCTCCTCCTTAGGTTGTAAACTCTTTGAGGACAGGGACTGTCTTGTGCTTCCTTTTTCATCCCCAGCACTTAGCACATTACTTGGCACATAGGTACTTACTAAATCTTCATTGATTGCTTGATTGAGGTATCTGTAAGTATATTGAATCAGGGATCAGATGCAAACTGGCTGAAGGAACTAGAGATGTCAGCCTAGAGAAGAGAATGGAAGATTCATTGTATCCCTAGTGCCTGGCACAACATAGGGGCTTAGTAAGCATTTACTCTTTTTACTATTGATTTGCTACATACATATTTACTATTAATTGATTGACATATATATGTTTTAACCACCAACAGAATGTACATTTCTTGAAGATAGGGTCAGTTTCACTTTTATTTTGATATTCCGGGTGCCTGGGACATGATTGGCACTTAATGAAAGCTGGTTGATTAATATATGCATAGATAGATATAGTTATAGATAGAACATTAATTAATTACTTCCCATGGTCCAGGCATTGTGTCAAGCACAGGGGATACCAATGCAATAATAGATAATGTTTATTTATATAGCATTTCCTACGTACCAGGCATGGTGCTACGCACTTTACAGTTGTCTCATTTGATCTCCAAAACAATCCTAAGAAGTGGGTGCTATTATTGTACTCATTTTAGAGATAAGGAAACTGAGGCAAACAGGAGTTAAGTGACTTAGAGAGGTTCATATAGTGTCAGAGGCTGAAGTGGGACTTAGATCTTGCTGACTCCAAGCAGAGAACTCTAGTTACTAAGTCTCCCACACCCCCCCAAGCTTGCTTCCAAGTAAGCAAGGCAGTCCCTGACCCCAGAGCACTTATGTTCTAAGGGAAGACAGGGGAGCTAGACAAAGGAGGGAAATAAGCCCACCATGGTCTGCAAATGACCAGGAAATGAGTTGCAGGCCTCAATCTCGGCACGATAAGGTTACCAGAGCCCAGGATGGTCCCAGAGGCAGAGTCCAAGTTTCTGATGGGGACCAATGTTGGTCACATGGTTTAGAAATATCTAGAAATGGCCCCTTGCATCCTGCCAATCGAATGTATATGCCTTGAAGGCAGGGATGGTCTCATTTTTGTGTTTGGATACCCTGTACAGCGCCAGGGACAAAGGGTACACTTAATAAATGCTTGTAGATTGATCGATTGATAAGAGTTCAGGGGGAAATAAGACAACCATCTTCAAGTATTTGATGGATGGTCCCTTGGAAGAGGAGATAGATTTGATCTGCTTGGCAAAAGGGGGTACAACTAGAAACAATGACTGGGAGCTTCAAAGCCCCAGATTTCAGCTGCATAGGAACATAGGTTTGGAGCTGGGAAGGGACTTCAGAAGCATCAAGTCCATCACCCTTGTTTTACAAATGAGGAAATTAAGGCAGAGGAGAGCAAGTGTCTTTCCCAAGGTCACAAGTTAAATGTCTGATGCCAGATTTAAACTCAGGCCTTCCTGACTCCAGGTCCAGCATTCTATGCACTGCTCCTTACCCAGGGTCACACAGCTAGTGAGTGACAGACCTGAGGTTGGAAGCTAGATATTCTGACTCCAAGTCAAGAAATGTCCCCACCATACCCCACTGCCTCTTCCCCCTCCTCTCTTTCCTCAGCATGTCTCCACTGGGCCATATCTCTTATTTCTTTTCAGACCCTTGTGGGTAAAGACCCTTTTTAGACCTTGTGGATGTCATTCATCCTTGGTGTTTTTGAAGAGGACTGATGACATCACAGGGTCATGTCTTGACTTACTCATGAATTGAAGTGAGGTAGAGATGCATGAAGTCATCAGCCTCACTCTTTCTTCTAGAGTCATCAAAATACAGTGCCAAGACAAAAGTCAGGATGACTGTCAATGGCCCAGGATGCCATGGAAGACTTTGTGGTCTTCAGCATCTGACAGCACCTGCTTCTGTTACTTTCGTGGCCACTGGAACAAATTGTTCTCATCCGCCCATTGCATCAGGGGTTCTGCCACTAGACACTATGAATGTGGGGCTCCTGCTCTGAGTCACTGTGGGCTTTTGGCCTCCACTCTCTTTGGCCCCCTTCCTTCTGGGGAGGTGGAGTTTGGCATATGAGTAGCTGAGGGTTGACAGGATGAACTATTATTGCAAAAATGATCCTTGTGTCCTTAGTAAATAAAAGTACTGCCATTAATACCAATGTAGTCATTAAGTGCTCTCTCCCCACAGCATCCTGTAGTTAAAGGAGTTTCAGGATGGGGTGGGGAGCTGCAGGATGGGCAGGAGCTTCCCCTGGACCTTTGACTCCTTGGAAAAGGCTGAGTCAAAATGAATTCTAAATCACAAAATCTCAGAGCTGAAATGAAATTGAGAAATTCTAAACATAAGTGAGGGTGAGACCCAGATTAGGACTGTGCATAGACTTAGCACTAAAGGAGACTTCTAATCTTGTCTAATCCCTGCTCCTCATTTTACAGATGATAAAACTGAGACCTAGCGAGAGCAGATGACTTAACCAAGTAAACTTCTCACCTGTCCCCTCCCTTACTTCCTTTACTATTTCCCTCCTTCCTCTTTTCCTTTTCTCTATCCTTTATTCTCTCTCTCCTTCTTTCTTTCTAACCTTCTTTCCTTCTTTCTTTTCAACATTTAACAACGTCTGATTTTTTTTTTTTGTCCTCGCTAAAAAATACTATTCTGGGATGTGTTCTTGGGAGAGGAAGGAGGAAGGATACTTAAGATAACTATGGTGATGTTAAGAAACAGAAAATGTCAATAAATACTTATTAGAAAAAGAAATCTAACAAGCACCCATTATGTGTAAGATGCTGCTAACATCACTGATTCATTCATTTTCCCCAGCACTCCAATGGATCTGTAATCTCAGATATGACCCCAGTGATACAGATGCCTCTGCATCCTGAATATCTTGTCCACACCTCCCACACACTAAAGGCTCCTGTATTTTTTTTCCAGTTCTTGAGTACCACCCAGCAATCGGCTATTCATCTCTTAGCCTTTCTTGTTGCTTGGCTGGACAGCTCCTTATCTGATCACCCATTTCCTCTATAGTGTTCCTTACTCCAATTCTCATGGGAGGGTCAAAGGTGGGACATGCTGCATGCTGCTGGCGCCCACTTCGTGCCCCTTCATTGCCCTTGTGGTGTCCCAGATTCACAGCCAAACAACATTGACAGAGCATTTGTGTGACAACATTTGGGGTTTTACAAGGACTTACTTCAAGGTTAGCACTATACAATCAATATGAAAGGTGCCTCTCCCCTCCACAGACCCACTCCCTACTTCAATTAACAAACAGTTTTCCTGGAATATGTGTGTCTGGGAGGGTAGGCATTGTTTAAGGGTTTGTTGAGAAGTGACTAGTGTCTCAAAACAAATCCTGACAGTAAGTTAAAATAAAATGTTGGAGTGCTGTGCATTGGAAGTACCCTTCATCATTTCCCAAAGAACTACCTCTCTTTCTCCCATGGATTTCTGATTCAGTTCAATTCAAAACAATACAATGCAATTGAACAAATGTTTATTTATCCCCTGCTAAGTTCCGTTTACAGAGCTAGGGCTAAGGAGAAAAAGGACAAAATGAAACAATCCCTACCTTCAAGGAACTTCCATTCTCCTGGATGGATATAATGTATACACAGATAAGCAAATAAAAGTAATTTCAAGATGGGGGAATCAGGAGAGAAAGAGACTGGCTCTGAAGGAAGCTTTAAGAGTCAGAATTGAGGAAGCAGTCCATTCCAGTACACTAGTCCTTCATGCAGGGTGAATCCAAGAAAAATATTCTCCTGGTTGGGATCCATAGATTAGCCATCCAATAGCACTCCATGGTCTGGACAGTAGGCATTGTCCAGAAGAAAATAGGCATTGTCCTATAGAGCAGACTGAGGAGCTGAGTTACCAGACCTCTATTTATGAATAAGAAGACAGCAAAAGTGGAAATGGAAGATGCCAGGGAGAAATTTACCACAATGAAATCTTGTTTCTATTGTTTCTATTTAGGGATCATAGAGGATCATGCATATTTTACTTTGTAATGAAAGGGCTTAAAAAAATCCTAAAACCACTAATGAGAAAGTTGGAAAGATGACAGAAATGGAGTACTTTAATGCTACATAAATGTTGAGGAAGAAATAATGGTTCTGCGTAATAAACCTTGTCATACTCTCAGCACAGAAGGAGGTAAAGGGGAAAAGAAGGTTGGAGTAGAAAGATGTACACTCACAGAATTGGAGAATATCCAAGCTGGAAAGGATCCAAGAGATCATCTAGCTCAATCTTTCCCATTTTAGGTATGGGGACAAAGAGGCCTAGATAAGGGGAGTGACCTTCCCAAGGTCACACAGTCGGTCAGAGAAAGGACAAAGACTGGAACCAGGGGTATGTGGATCAAAGTTTTGCATTGTATTGTTTTGAATTGAACTGAATCAGAAATCCATGGGAGAAAGAGAGGTAGTTCTTTGGGAAATGATGAAGGGTACTTCCAATGCACAGCACTCCAACATTTTATTTTAACTTACTGTCAGGATTTGTTTTGAGACACTAATCACTTCTCAACAAACCCTTAAACAATGCCTACCCTCCCAGACACACATATTCCAGGAACAGCCTCTCTGGGGGAGAATTATTAACATTTTAAAGATAACTTTATTAAGATTAGAAAATTTACAAAACAATAAATCAAGCTCTGATGTGTAACATTTGCCAGTTCTCAGTTATCAATGCTTACACTGAAAAATTTAATCGAAGCCAGTATGAGCTGGGCTCAGGATGTCCCTGAATGGAACCCAAGTCTCTTGACTCCCTCTATTCAGCAGCATGATATAGTGGTATATGGAGTATAGGGAACACCTGGATTCTAATCCCCTATACTACCTATTCCCTGTGTGAAGTTGGTCAAGTCACTGCACTACCCTGGTGACGGGGGTTGGTCCTAGGCGCCTGGGCGGATAGGGGCCTCCCTGGGAGTGTCAGCCCACCAATCCGAGGGAGACACGGCTCCCATAGAGGAGTTGTGAGCCCACGGGATTGGTCGGGTGGGCTGGATCCAATCGGGTGGTAGGCCTCGCCCTCGGGGCGGGTTAGGATGGCAGCCCGGAAGAACCTCCCTATATAAGACAACGCCCTGAACTGCTCGGGGGACTCCTCCATGCAATAAAGCTATGAACCTCCTGCGCATTGCCTGATTATTGCCTGCCGCCGTGTCCCCTGGGGTAGGTCCGGAGACGTCCGAAGCGGTGCCCACCGAAGGGAGATTCTCACTCGAAGGTCCCGGGGACAGACCCGGGACACCCTGGCCCACAGTCTTCTCCTCTGTCAAATGGAGAGAGTGGTCTGTGAGATTCCTTCTAACTCTCAACCTATGGTTCTGTTTGCATTATTAAAGTTTGGGCAGAAACACAACTATGACCAGGCTGTGAGGGCTTCCTCTTAGGGCACTAAAATTTAGTGGGTGTTGTTCTCATTCAGAAGGTAGGAACAATTGACCTTAACAAGGAGCAAGAGACGTTAGTAAAATAGGAAGCTACCAGATGGTATACTTCCATACTCTGGCTGTTATACCCTAGGTGACACATTTCCTGGTCTAGTCCTGTCATCAAATCATAAATTTAGAAATGGAAAGGAACTTGGAATACGTTGAGTCCAACCTCTTCATTTTGTGGATGAGTAAAGTGAGACCAGAAAAATCTGGTCTCCAGGTCACACAGCTAAGAGGTATCCAAAATAGGGTCTGTATCCAGGTCTTGTTGACTATAGGCCAGCACCTATCCTCAGTGCCAATGTCATGTTCCCTCCCCTGGTGGCCCATTCTCATAGCATCCTTGGGCCTCTCCATTCTGGTGATCCAGATTCTGAAGTTTCTCTCTCTGACTCTTCCCACAGTCCCCCAATAAACACAAGTGAATCTGCCTTTAAAATTCATTTGAAGACCATTTTATATGCTGATCAATCTAGGCACATTTTCTGACTTCTTGCTCAGGTTCCAGAATTACTAGCTATAGTTCTGTGTTTGGATGCAAGTAATAAGCCTCCCTTCTCATTTCCCTTCTCCCCTTCCTCTTCTCTATTTCTCTTCTACTTTCTTCCTCTCCCTCTTCTTTCTTCCTTCTTCTCTACTCATCCTCATCCTTCCTTTCCCCCATCTCATCCTCCTCCTTTTTCCTCTCTCCTCTCCTCGGGAATGTTGATGTTTTTTCTGTAGCTTTTATTTACTCCACTTTATATTTTGGGTGAGACCATTGCACATGTTTAAGACTTGTGAACCTGAGAGCTTGTAAGGCAAGCAAGTGGCTACCCCTTAGGAGAGTGCCACATACTGACAGGGAAATGAGAGTTCCCCAAAGTACACCTATATATTCTTTCCATTGTTGCTTTCACTGGGAGATGATGCTATGGATCAAGTGGCAGACTTGAGATGTGGGTTCAAATCATGCCTCTTTTACCTACTAGCAATATGAGCATGGTCAACTCTCTGAACCTCAGTTTCTTCATTAGAAAAATAAGGACAAAAATATTTTTAAATCCTATCCCCACAGGTTTGAAAGAAATGAATATGTATTAAAATGTAAATATATAATGATTTGCAAACCATAACACATTATATAAACATAAGCTATTATTAATCATTTATAATTCTGTTTTAATATGTCAAGGATTTGTGAGCTCATTTACTCCTTTTATTGACATAAATCACAGCCCCTCTGAAGGAAAAATCCACCACCCTGCAACCTGGAGATGATGAACCTAACCAGACTTAGTGAGGATGGACAGAGAAGTTAGAGTCAGTTTACGAAAGGCTTCAAGTACCAAACAGAGCAGTCTGTAGTTCACACTAGAGGGAATACTACTGGAATCGATGAAGAGAGTTATACAGTACTTTAGAACAGTGGTGTCAAATAGAAGTCACATTGAATTAGAAACCCACAAATTAGCAACATCTATATTTCATTGTATTTTCATTTATTTTGTTAAATATTTCTTGTTCTTCTTAAATAATCTTGTTTGGTCAGATTGGATTTTAGAACAAACACTGTGGCTGTAGGAGGTTACTGAAAGAGAGATGAGATGAGAGTTGGGGATGGCCTGAACTGATTGGTTGCTGTCCTTTGTCTTCGAAGAGGACCAAAATGACATCACCATTGTAAAGTGAAATTTCAGTGTGTCCAACTGTGACTGATCAGACCAATACGAGCTCGGAATTCTCTACCATAGGTTGGGCACAGATAGTCTGTATGAATATTTGGGGCGGATATCCCAAATTTGTGCATCCTACGTTTACTTTGTGCTGTCTCAATTTTGCTTTGCTTACAGAGCACAGCACCCTTTCTGATGTGGGCATGCCATGTTGAGCAGTCCTGTGGCAGTGTCTCCCATGTTGCACATTCAAATCCAAAGTTTTCGAGACAGACCTTGAGAGTGTCCTTGCATTGCTTCTGACCACCATGTGACCGCCTGCCCCATGCAAGTTCTCCATAAGATAGCCTTTTTGGCAAGTGTACATTTTGCATATGAACAACGTGATCAATCCCATAGGAGTTGCACTCTCTGAAGCATAGGTTGAATACTTGGCAGTTCAATTTGAGCAAGGACTTCAGTGTCTGGTACCTTATCCTGCCAGGTGATCCTCAGAATCTCCCTAAGATAGTTCAAATGGAAGCGATTCACTTTTCTGGCATGGCGCTGGTAGACTGTCCATGTTTCACAAGCATACAACAATGAGGTCAGCACAATGGCTCTGTAGAACTTCAGTTTGGTAGTCAGTCTAATACCTCTTCTCTCCCAAAACTTTCTTCAGAGCCCCCCAAACACTGAGCTAGCTCTGGCAATGCATGCATCAACCTCACTGTCAATATGTACATCCCTGGAAAGTACACTACCAAGGTAAGTGAACTTATCCACAGCATTCAAAACTTTTCCATTTGTTGTAACTGATGGTTCCACATATGTATGATGGTGGCTGATGGAACACCTATGTTTTTTTGGTGTTTTGGGTGCTTTTTGGTGTTAATTATCAGGCCAAAATTAGCACAGGCAGCAGAGAATTGATCCATACTTTGTTGCATCTCAGTTTCAGAGGTTGCATTGAGTGCACAATCATCTGCAAACAGAAAATCATGCACCAACACTCCCTCCACTTTGGTCTTGGCTTGTAGCCTTTTCAAATTGAAGAACTTACCATCAGTAGGGTAGTTGATCTTGATGCCATGTTCATCCTCACTGAAAGCATTTGTCAACATGGCTGAAAACATCATGCTAAAAAGCATGGGAGCAAGCACACTCCATTGGTGACTGGGAAGGCCTGAGAGTTTTGTCCATTATCCAGAACCCGGGCAAACATACCATCATGAAATTGATATACAATATTGATGAAGTTCTCTGAGCAGCCAAATTTTGACATAATTTTCCATAAGCCCTCATGACTAATAGTGTCAAAGCCCTTGGTCAGAACTACAAATGTTGCGTACAGACCTCTGTTCTGCTCCTGGCATTTCTCCTGAAGTTGTCAGGCAGAAAGGAGGGCATTTTCAAGAGATGCCTGTGGAGGTAAAATTGACAAGATTTGGCAATTGATTTGATATGTAGTGTGAGGGAAAGCATGCAAGAATGATGTTAAAGTTACAAATGTGGGGATCTGGAAAGATGGTGGTGCTTTTTACAGTAAGAGGGATATTTGGAAGAAGGGTGAATTGGAATGGGGATGGAGAAGGGCAGAAACATAATGAGCTTGATTTTGGGAGTTTTGTTTGATATGACTACAGAACATCCAGTTTAAAATACGCCATAAGCAGCTGGTGATATAGTCTCTCTCAGGAGAGAGACTAAGGCTGGATATGTAGATCTGGGAATCATTTATACAGAAAGGATAATTAAATTCATGGGAGCTGAGAGAGACAGAGAGAAACAAAGACAGGAAGAGAGACAGAGAAATAGAGGCAGAGAGAAAGAGAGACAGACAGAGGGAAACGAACAAAGACAGAAGGAAGGAGGCAGAGAGACTGAGACAGAGGTTATAAACATTTTTGTGTGTCATGTCTACACAAACACCAATTTCTACATGATACTTTTTCCCTTTGGCAGTATGGTAAAGCCCTTGAATCCCTTCAGAGAATAATGTTTTTAAATAATTGAAGTAAATGATATATTTTAATTAAAGGTGAATGAAAGTCAAGCTGTAATTTTTTCCCTCCAAGTTCACAGACAACATGACATTTACCCACAGACCCCAGGTCTAGATCTCTGGTACAGAACACAAAGAGAAAAAAGCCCAGTATAGAGCAGTGGAAACACCCACAGGTAGGGTTCAGTTGATGATGATCCAGTAAGAGTGAGAAGGGATAGGTAGGAGAACTAAGGGTGAAGAGTATCATGAAAACCCAGAGAGGAGAGGGCAGTCTCTTCTTCTCTGGGCTCTAGATCCCAGTTCCCTCAATAATTTCTCACATGAGATGGTCTTAGGCTCATGGCTTCCCATCACTCTGATTAATTGTCACGATGTCAAAGATATGCTGCATCCATCCGTGTCCCTCTCAAAGGTCGTATCCAAAACCGCGCATGGTGCTTCTGCCTGTCCCAGGCAGAGAAGACCAGGGCTTTCACCTCCCTTGATCTGGACCCTTGATATCTGTTTGTGTTGCCTAAAATAGTGGTTCATTTCCTCTGAGCTGAGAAAGGCTCATTTGTTAGGCTTGCCAACCACCCTGGATTTGCCAAAAATAGAATCCAATCTTGCGACGCCTGGATTGAGACGGTTTCCTCTAGGTTTAATGGTCTCAAGCTATGAATCTGGGGAACTTGGCAAGGTTATTGTTGGAATAACAGGGTATCTTAAGTGGAGCAGAGAGACAGGAAAAGAATGAGATTAAGCCCTTCTTAGACTATGTCTGAAGTCTCTGGGCATTGTGTGTACATGCATGGGCATTGTGTATGTGCATGGGCATCATGAGTACAGGTATAGGCATTGTGTGTACACTCATAGGCATTGTGTGTACACATGTAAGCATTGTATGTATGTGCATTGGGCATTGTGTGTACAAACATGGGCATTGCATATATACACATGAGCATTGTGTATATGTGCAGGGCATTGTGTGTACATGCAAGAGTATTGTGTATACATATGTGGGTGTTGTGTGTATGCATGGGCATTGTGTGTAGATACATTGGCATTGCTTCACAGGACAGGCATAAAATTGAATGCCACTTTTACATTGATGTCCAAATGATTTTAAATGACGTTTTGTCTGTTTGTGTTAGAATTGGAAAGACCCCCTGGAGGACCCAGCTGTCTGCTATAATCACTTGCATCAGGAGAATCCCGCCTTGTTCTGGAGGTCAGTCTGCACCTGTATGCCTTTATCTACCCTCATGATTAAAATGGTGTTTAAAGCCAGAGGAGACAGCCCTGGAAACAACACGCAGATCCTAGTTCTGTTACTCACTGACTGAGTATGATGTGAAAAGACTCTTTCATGGTGACTGCTCTCCACTCCATTCCCCGATCAGGTTCATAGATTTGAGAGCTGAAAGGGACCATACAAACCATCTAATTCTCATGTAACGGTTGAGGAAACGGAGGCCCTGAGAAGTCAAATGACTTTCCCAGGGACCTACAGTCATGGTGGAACTCAGATTAGAGGCCAGGTTTCTCTAGTGCTAAACTAACATATTCCCAAATCTCCAAAATCTAATTGAAACCTCTGCTCTCATCAACTCCAGTCCTCTTCAAGGGTTCCATGCTTGAAACCCAGTTCCTATTTGCAGCTTCTTAGAATTTTGTACGTCCTTTGAAATTCTATTCAAACTCCAACTTCTACATGACTTTTTCCCTGATCCTCTCAGCTGCTAGTTTCTCCCACAATTTCCCTTGTATTCATTTTGTTTATATGTTATCTATACACATCTGGCAATCATAGCTGCCTTTGGACCTAATGGGCTGGGGATGCTGCGCCCTGGTCCCCTTCAAGGGGCCTTTCTCAGCTATGGATCCATGCATGTGATAAGTAGGTTCAGTCCCAGGGAAGCCTGGCCTCTTAGGAAAGGCTTGGACTCCTTTTCTCTCAACCAGGAGGTTGACATTTAAACATTAGAATATAAAACAATTTGCAAGACTATTGAAGAGTCATGGTTACATTTCATATCCAAGGCAGAATCATTGCCCCTCTCAAGGTAGATGTCTTGTGGCAAGAGGTCTTTGGCCCTGGCTACCTTCTCCAGAAATCCCCCTGCCTCTAGTTATCTCTGACCAAAGGATCCAGCATTTTCAACATAGTTGCCACTAAGATTATTTGTGTCCATCTGAGGGTCACTCTTCTGTCACCTAAGCTTAGGAAATACAAAGCAGAAGACCCAAACTCAGCCAACCTAATCAAACACTTGCTCTGTCTGCCATGTGGGGGCAGTCATCATACTCACCACTCAAACTGCCTTCCCCCTTTACTCCTCCAAGGACAGATTTGAGTAGTCCTGACATAATCTATCATTAGGCAGAGATGAGTCAACAGGGCAGGTCACTCTCTTTTAAAGATCCATGGAGTCCTTTGCCCTTCCTGCTCAGGAATCAATAAGGGGATTGGTTCCTAATCTCCCCAGCCCTGGAGGCTGGATGCAGCAACATGCAAAGACCCCAAGAGTACATGTGGTTGGCTGGTAGCAGGAAAGGCAGCTTGGCATATGCCATGTTGTGCTAATTATATACAGATTATCTCCCCAGTAGACAGTAACACCTTCAGGAAGGAGACAGTTTCATTTTTGTCTGTATCTTCAGTGCCTTACACAAGTCTTGGCACATAGTAGGTGCTTGATAAATGCTTGCTGATTGACTGCAGTAATATCTCCCACAGTTTCTACTGTTTCCTTTCGTAATCTGCAGACTCCTTAAAGATAACCTTACTGTAGTTAGAAAAGGATGGCAAGGATTGCAAAGTACTTTACACATGTTATCTCATGTAATAGGCAACTTCTGTACGTGTAATTTCTAGTGTCCTAATGTCAGACTGTTATCACCAATCCCTCCATTTCTGCAATAGTTTTGTTTTTTGCTCTTCTTTGTATCCCCATTATTTTGTACTGTGTCTGGTATATGGTAAGTTAATAAACATTTGTTAAGCAGTTGGTGCATACCAGGCACTGCGCTGAGGGCTAGACACAGAAACACAAAAAGATAGACTTCCTGCCCTTAGGGAGCTTACAGTTTAATCAACGGAGATAAGACACAATAGGAAACCGAAAAGGAAGGAAAAAGGTACTGGGATGAGGACCTGATGGAGAAGTACATAGAGGGTCAGCCAGGTAGGAATTAAAGAGATAGATGGCCTGGGCACCTTCCTTAAAAGGAGATTTTGGAGGGAGCTCATCATTCTGTTCTGCAGTCAGAAGGATAAGGAGTACTGAGGGTACTGATGAGATGTGAGTAGCAAGGCTGAGGCAATCTGGTAGAATGATGACGTTCCTGATGACTCTGTTAATAGTGGTGAGGACTTAATGAATGCTATTGGTTGATTGTAAACAAATTTGCATGACAGCCCATTCGTTCAAAGTTCTTTGTCAATATATTGTTGTCACCCACTGAAGATATTTTCTTTCTTCTCCTTTCTCTTCCTCCTCCTTCTCCTTTCCTTTCTTCTTATAGTAACGATTATAGTAGTAATACTAACAATTCTTTTTTTCTTATGGGGGAAAGGGTGTAAGGGAAAGGAAGAAGTTTGTTCCTGTGATATCAGTAGCTGGGACAAAGCTTCAGCAACATGGGGTTCATTTCTACTTTGCCAGACCCTACTCCTGTGTAAAGAGAAAGAAGCTGGGGTAAAGAGTGAGTAGGTGAACCTGTATCTAGAAGAAATAATTTCAGCACTAGGGACAGCTTTCTAATTGATTTTGACTTTGGCTTCATTGCTTTTGGCCATCACCACATTATGGCTCCTGAAACACAAAAAGATTCCAAACAGAAGAAGATTAGAGAGAGACAGACAGATGGCTTGGCTGGCAAACTCTGTTTGTCTGGTCTTTTTCCTAAGAAGCATCCAGCTTCCAGACTTCCTTCTATTCAGAAATTTCAAAGCATGTTTTTGTATTTGTTACACAAGGAAGAAGTAAAAGGGCTCACAGTGAAACAGGAGAAAGAGAAGGAGGTAATGGGGGGCTTTGATGCCTGTCAAAAGATGGAATAGGAGCTTGCTGCATTGGAGTATAGATTGTAGAGCTGCAGGGGACCTCAGAGGGCATATAGCCCACCACTCATCATACAGAGAAGGAAACTGAGGATTCAAATAGCTAAATAACTTGGCCAAGGTCATACCAGTCAAAAGCATTTTCCAAATCCAGAACTCTTTGACTTCAGATTTAGTGTTTCTTCTCTCTCTTCCTCCCTCCTTTCCTTCTTTCCTTCCTTCCTCCCTCCTCCCTCCCTCCCTTCCTTTTTCCTTCCTTCTTTTTCCCTCCCTCCCTTCTTTTCCCCTTCCATCTTTTCCTTCCTCTCACAGACCATGAGACCAAAATCTTTCTGTCTCATGAGAGGCTGAGCCCAGGTCTTGGTAGGGCAGGAGCAGGGACAGGGTTATTCCTCCTCTTGCCATTCCCACTTCACATGACAATCAGACTAGATGACTTCTAAAAGTTCTCCCTTCTCTGCTGCTATGATTCTAACTGAGGAATGGGACCCACCAATCCTGGGATGACTATGTCATCCTTGAGCACGTGTCATTGGGTGGAATGCAGGCATTTTGGAGGCAAGATTTCTTTCGACTTTGTCTTTGTGTCCCCAGCACTTGATATAATTCCTGATATACAACAGGTGCTTAACAAATGCTTCTCTGATTGATTGGACATGATTTTGTCACCAAAGTCAATGGAGGCTCCTTGAGGCAAAGGACTGTTCACACTGCTGTCTTTATTCCCCCATATCCTAGCACAAAACCTGACACATATTAGACATTTAATAATTCAGGTCATTGAATCTTGAATTAAATGTGCTAAACAAACAGATGGCAGTTTCTCCTCACCTGGAATGCCATCCTACCTCCCTCCTTCCTCTCCATCAGTCCATATCCAAGAGAAGGAAGTGGTGAAGAGAGGAGCAGAAAGACAGCTGGATTTGGAGGCTGAGAAGGGGAATTGAATTCTGCCTTTGCTGCTTAAGACAAGTGTGACTTTGGACTGGATCCCCACCTCCCACCTCCCACCTCCCACTGGATCCCCACTATGAACTCCTAATTCATAGGATAATAGATTTAGAGCTGGAAGGGATCTAAGAGACCATAGGGTCCCGTTCCCTCATTTATAGAAGAGGAAACTGAGGCAGGCGTAGGTGAAGTGATTTGTCCAGGGTTATACAACTAGTAAGTGGCTGAGGCAGGATTTGAACCCAGATCCAGTGACCTATCCATCATGCTACCTAACTGCCTTTCACCATAAATGAGAGAGTTGGTCTGATTGATCACTATCCTCTTCCCTTAAGGATAAGGAGAATGCTTTTGTCTTTCTTTGTATCCCCAGAGGTTATTGTTTGCCCTTCATTCTCAAAGGAGACCATAACATCAGGGAGGTGATTCCATGACACACAAATGAATTGAATTTAAGTGAGGCAGGGCTGTGCAAAGTCACCAGCCTCAGTTTCTCCTCCAGAGCCATCTGGGTCCAGTGACCAGATATGGATCAGGACGACTGGAGATCCTGGTGATTACAACAGGGCCTGCTTTATAGTAAGCACTCAACAAATACTTGATTATTGGAGTCCTTATTCCTAACAGGAAGCATTGTACAGTGAACAGAAGGCTGGCCTGATGGTTAGAAGACCTGACTGCTACATTCTGTCTCTGTGGCTTTAAGCAAGTCACATGACCTCTCTTGTGAGGCAGGAATTTTATAAATTGTTTTTTTTTTAATGCAAGGTCTTTTTTATAATAGCAAAAACAAAAACAAACAAACAAAAAACCCCTTGTGATAGAGGGATTACCTACCAGTGTTACTAATTCTTTTCTTTTAAAGCTATTTAAACCATCCTGGAGACTTCCTGGGCTCAGACAATCAAGAGCTTATGCTGTTGACTGAACACAAAAAATCCAAGGGAGGAGGAGCTCTAGGTACTCCCTCAGGCTTGGCTGGCAGATAACCATGGCCCACATGGAGGCAGAGAAGCTGGGCTCATTTGAATCAATACTGTGTCCTTGCTGAAGCTCCTTTCCCTGCTTTGAATGTCCTCTCCTTTCCTTCACTAAGAAAAGGACTTGACTGGACCAGACTCAGGCCAGTCCCCTGGTTGTTCACGGTTGATTTTGGAACAAAATGAGACACTCAAGGTCATTTGACTGTTAATGAAAGAAGTTTTACTTGGCCACAGCAGAATACATTCAACAAGGACAGGTACTGAGGACTCTTTGAGTTGACTCAGCTGAATGAAGCTTTCTTGCCTGAATGTTCTGTCAAACATCAGAGACACTGGAGACACTCTTGTTATTTTGTACTCATTGGACCAGGAAGTCAACATCTTGAGCCCCTAGTTCCTGAGCTAATTAAGTCTCCAGGATGGTTTCAATATCTTTTAAGGAAATTATTGTTTAGCTATTTGGTCACATCTTACTCTTTGTGACTCAATGGGCCATAGTATGCCAGGCCCTTCTATCCTCCACTCTCTCTCCAAGTTTGTCCAAGCTCATGTTCATTGTTTCCATGACATTTATCTCCATCTCACCCCTGCTGTCCCCTTTTCCTTTTGTCTTCCATCTTTCCCAACATCGGGGTCTTTTCCAATGAGTTCCATCTGCTCATTTTGCTTTTCCATTGAGTCCTTTTTCATTATGCGGTCAAAGTATTTAAGCCTCAACTTTAGTATTTGACCTTCCAGTGAATAGCATGAATTAATTTATTCAAGTACTGACTGATTTGACTTCCTTGCTGTCCAAGGGATTCCTGAAAGTCTTCTCCAGCACCACAATTCACAGGTGTTGATTCTGTGGCACTGAGCTTTCCTTATTGGCCAACTATCACAACCGTAAGTTGGTATTGGAAAAACCATAGCTTTGACTATACAGACCTTTGCCAGCAAGGCATTGTCTCTGCTTTTTAGAACACTGTCCAGATTTGCCAGAGCTTTCCTTCCAAGGAGCAAGCATCTTTTAATTTCAAGGCTGAAGTCACCATCTGCAGTGATCTTTAAATTCAAGAATATAAAATCTGACCCTGTTCCCATTTCTTCTTCCTCTGTTTGCCAGGAAGTGATGGGACCAGTTACAAAGATCTTCATTTTTTTTTTTTAATGTTAAAGAACTAGGCTAATAAATTTGGGGAGACAAGGCTCAGGATATCGTTCCCCCTACAACCTTGTTTTGTTTTCTCTTAGATCTGCTAGGAGTGTCTCATTTTGGTCCACTCTGAACTCTGAAGTAACACATTGGCCTGGGTCAGGCTTCATGTATTATGGTTCTTAACTGATAAAGAAAACTGAAACCCAGAGTCAGGAAGTGATTTATCCAAGATCATCCAGTAAATTAATGGGAGAGATGAGTGAGACTTAAACCCAGATCTTCTGACTCAGAGTCCCAAGCTCTTTTCCACTACGTAGATTGCTTCTCATCTTCAATCAACTAACAAGCATTTATTTGGCACTTCGTGTTTGCCAAGCATGTTACCACTTGAAGGGGATACAAAGAGAAAAGACAAACACTTCCGGTCTTCAAGGAGTTTATATTATAATGGGGAGGGAGAGATAAGCAGTCAGTCTATAAATAATTATTATGTGCCTACTATGTGGCAGGCACTATGCTAAGCACTAGGGATACAAAAAGGCAAAAAGACAGTCCCTGTCCTCAAGAGGCTCCTAGTCTAATGCAATGAGAAGTACACCTATAAATGTACTTGTACACCTATGAATGTATAAATGTATACAGAATAAATGTAGGGACAATATGTAGTAGACAGTTAAATGCTAGGTTGTTTGGGAGGGAAGGCAGCAAATTAGGGGGCTGGGGCAAGGCTTCCCCAGAAGGTACTGCTTGAGCTGCCTTCGATTGAGATGGAGATGAGGAAGGAATGGAAAGAGCATTCCAGGAATGAAGGGTGGACATGCAAAGGCACAGAAAAGAAAGATCAGAATTAGGAATAAGGATGACAAAGAAGCCAGTGTGTCTGCATCACATAGTGCATGAAGGGCACTGAGGTTTGAAAGATAGATTGAATCAGGTTGTCAAAAACTTTAAAAGCTAAACAGAGCAGCTCATATCTAACCCTAAAGAAAATAGGGAGCCACTGAGATTTATTGAGGAGAAGAGCAGCACAGTTAGAACATCACTGAAGAAAAAGCACTTTGGCAGCTGTGTAGAAGATGGAATGCAGCCAATCAATCAATAAGCATTTATTTTTTTGTAACAAGAATCAATGTTTTTTGTTTTCTTCCCCACCCCAATAGTATTTCCCCCAATTACATGTAAAGATAGTTTTCAACTTTTGTTTTTTATAAAATTTTGAGTTCCAAATTTTTCCCTCCCTTCTCTCTCCCTTCAGCAAGACAGCAAGCAATCTGATATAGGTTATACATATGTAATCATGTTAAACATATTTCCACATTAGTCATATTGTGAAAGAAGAATCAGAACAAGAGAGAAAAACCACAAGAAAGAAAAAACAAAAAAACAAACCAAAAAAAGGTGAAAAGAGTATGCCTTGATTAGCATTCAGACTCTGTAGTTCTTTCTCTGGATATGGAAGGCATTTTTCATCATGAGCCTTTTTGAATTGTATTCGATCATTCTATTGCTGAGAAAAGTTGGGTCTATCAAAGTAGATTGTTGCACAATGTTGCTATTACTATATACAATGTTCTCCTGGTTCTGCTCACTTCACTCAGCATCAGTTCTTGTAAGTCATTCCAGGTTTTTCTGAAATCTACCTGCTCATTATCTCTTTTTTTTCTTTTTTCTCTTATTACTGAAACTTAAATATGGAATAAGAAAAAAAACATATACTAAATTGAAATATTGAAGTTTAAATACCAAATAAGAAAAAGGAAAAAAGCATGTCATGTGCAAAGCAGGACTTAAGAGAAGATCCAAAATATAAAGCAATAATTTTCCATTTCAAGAAATTCTATATAATAAATATTACACTTTATGTGAAAGATGTTCATCTTTTCTTTGCTTTCTTGTTGGTTTTCTTTTTTCTCTGCTCTGCACTTTGTTGTTTTTCCCCCTTCCTCCTCCTCCTCATTATTTCTTATAGAAAAATAATATTCCATTACCACAACTTGTTCAACCATTCCCCAATGGATGGGCAGCCCTTCAATTTCCAGTTATTGGCTACCACAAAAAGAGCTGTTAGAAATATTTTTGTACATATGGGTCCTTTTTCCTTTTTTACGATGTCTTTGGGATACAGACTAGTAGTGGTATTGCTGGATCAAAGGGTATGCACAGTTTTATAGCCCTTTGGGCATCAACAAGCATCTATTAAGGGCTTGCTGTGTGCCATGTACTGTTCTAAATGTTGGGGTCACAAAGAAAATCAAAACGCAAACCACTTAGACTGTTTAGTCTTTCCTCTGAGATTGCCTTCAATTTATCTTGTATCTGTCTTGTTTGTACATTGTTGTCTGGGAGGTCTTTGAGAGAAGGGATTGTTTTCCTGCTTCTCTAATTGTCACACAGGTGCTTCTCGACTTGACTTGAGTGGGGAAAGACTTGAGATAGGAAGACCAAATAGGAGGCTGTGATGTATTTGAACTAAGATGGCAGCTGTGTGAGTGAAGGGGGGTGGAAGAGAAGAGATGTGAGTCTGTGAAGGGAGGAATTGAACACTGGTTCAATCTATGGCGTGAAAGAGAATTAGAAGTTGGGGACAGTGCCTGAGTGAGAAGACTGAAGCTAGATTTGTCAATCATCTGCAGAGAGATGATAATTAAAGCCACAGGAGCTGATAAAGTGAGAAGGAGGGAGGAGGAGAGAGAGACAGAGAGATAGAGACAGAAAAAGGGGGAGAGAGGAAAGAAGAGAAACAGAAAGAGAGAAGACAGAGAGAGGAAAGAGAGACAGAGAAAGAGGGAGGGAGGAAAGAAAAGAGATAGAGAGAGAAGACAGAGAGAGGAAAGACAGACAGAGAAAGAGGGAGGGAGGGAGAAAAAAGAGACAGAAAGAGAAAGAGAGAGAAGACAGAGAGAGGGAAGAGAGAGACAGAGAAAGGGTGAGGAAAGGAGGAAAGGAAAGAGATAGAAAGAGAAGACAGAGAGAGGAAAGACAGAGAAAGAGGGAGGGAGAAAAAGAGAGAGAGAGAAGAAGACAGAGAGAGACAGAAAAAGGGGGAAGGAGGAAAGGAGAGAGATAGACAAAGGACCAAGAGGGGAGAAAGAGGGAGAGAGAGAATAGAAGGAGAGAAAGAGGACAGAGAGTAAAAAGAGAGATAGAGAGGGAGGGAGAAAGGAAGAAAGAGAAGGGAGAGAGAGGGAAAAAGAGAGAGAATAGAGGGAGAGAGAGACAGAGAAAGAGGAGTTTAGGGAAAGTATCCAGGAAGAAAAGGTGGCCAATAGTGCCAAGTGCCACAGAGAGGCCAAGGGGCATAGGCATCTTGGATTTGGCAGCTAAGAGATTGTTGTTGACTTTGGAGAAGGCAGTTTCAGTTGTGTGAGAAGATCTCAAGTCAAGTTGTAAAGGACTAAAAAACATGGGAAAAGGAAATGGAGGCAACAAGTGTGGACAATCTTTTTTTTCCCCTAAGAGTTTACTTGGGAAAGGGAGGAGAGACGCAGGATAATAGCTTGAAGGGGATGCTAATGAAGGTTTTGTGAAGGTTTTTCAGAATAAGGGAGATGTGGGCATGTTTGAAGGCAATAAGGAAGGATCCAGTAGATAAAGGGGACTGGAAATTTGAGAAAGAAGATGATTGAGGATGCAATCTGCTGGAGAAGATGATGATCATTAGACTGTATTTATCCCATTAGCAGAGGATGGGATTGAAGGGAGAACTGCCCTCCATTATTAGACAAGGAAGCAAGAGTGGAGGATGATGTTAATAGGGTTCAATTAGGAAAAAAGGGAGAAGAGAGAGTACATGGCAAATGGCCCCAGTTTCTCAGTAAATAAGTAATGATCTATAGCTGCAAAAATTGGAGGAGAGATGTGGGAAGCTTGAAGAGGGAAGAGAAAATTTGGCATCACTTCTATGGGGAGTCAAATAGAAAATCAATTAGGGAGGAAGAAATAGACTTGCCTTGCTGCAATGGGAGCCCAACTGAAGTTGGAGAACATGAATTTATAATGTAGCGGTCAAGATAATTGCGAGACCTCTTCCAGCTGTATTCATCAGCATCTGGGTATGAGGAGAAGTGGGTGTGGGAGTAATCTAAGGCTGAGATTGGACAAGGAATGAACAGGAAGAAGGGGAACATGGGGATGAGGGATTTGAGAAGAGAGAACAGCATTGAGCTGAATTGGTTAATTAGAGTATCAAAACTGGGAAGGGAGGTAAAGAAAGTCAGGGCACGGATAACGGCCTGAGAAACGATGGAGGCAAAGAGTTATTAGCAGCCAAAGAATAAATTTAGGAGGGTGAGACATAAAGAAACGTAGTTATAGTTAGACTGAGGAATGGTTAGCAACATCCCTTGAGAACTTCTATTAATATTAATCATTATATATATATACATATATATAGCATCAATTATTCATCATCATCATCATTATATGATATGAAAGTGCTTGGGAAAATATTTTCATCATTATTTTTTTCCACCTTAATACTGCTTAGTATCATAGGGGAAATGCCAGCTTCGGGTCAGGAATCCTTAAAGCCCTTTTTTTTTTTTTGGAAACTGACCAGCTATATGACTATAGGAAAGTCATTTATCCTTTATTTGTACATCTGTCTTGGGGTATATTTGGGCCTGTTTAGTTGCCTGCCTGTCTGTCCTGCTTCTCTGTCTGTCTGTCTGTGTGTCTTTCTTTCTTATGGTACGTCTGTCTGTCCATCCATCCGTGTCTTTTCCTCTGTGTATTGTTGTTCTGTCTACCTGCCTGCCAGTCTGACCCTCATTTGTTTGTCTGTGTGTCTTTCTGTCGTCCTCTCTGTCTGTGCTGCCCTATCTCTTTGCTTCTCTCTAGAACATGATTTATTGTTGCTCTAAAAACTCCCAACAATAATAATGCAGAGAGCTTTCTCTTTTTCCAAGCTTGTTCCCATCTGTCATCACACTTGATGCTGACAACATCCCTTTGAGGCAGTTAGGGCAAGAGTTATGGTGTCCATTTGACAGTGCCAAGGCAAGCAAGACCCAGACCTTCAGACAGCTATGCCAACATCCTGTGTTCCCTGCCTCACCTTTTCATTTGCTCCCTCCCAGCTTCTTCTTCCCCTTTGATTCCATAAGACCTGGGGCCCAGACTGAGACTCCACCTCACTCCCCAATACATTAACAAGCAGGCCAATCCAGGGTTTGAAGAAAGGAAGTTTCATGTGGACAAAAACAGAACCTGGGAGGAAGACAGTCACTGGGGCCAAAGAAGTTGGCCAAAGCTTAGCCCTTGATCCACTCATGTTTTCACGGTTTCTGTCCTCCTGGGGCTAATTCTTTCTTTTTTTCTTCCTTCCTTCCTTCCTTCCTTCCTTCCTTCCTTCCTTCCTTCCTTCCTTCCTTCCTTCCTTCCTTCCTTCCTTCCTTTCTTTCTTTCTTTCTTTCTTTCTTTCTTTCTTTCTTTCTTTCTTTCTTTCTTTCTTTCTTTCCTTCTTTCTTTCCTTCCTTCTTTCTTTCTTTTTCTTCCTTCCTTCCTTCCTTCCTTCCTTCCTTCCTTCCTTCCTTCCTTCTTTCCTTCCTTCCTTTCTTTCTTTCTTTCTTTCTTTCTTTCTTTCTTTCTTTCTTTCTTTCTTTCTTTCTTTCTTTCCCCCTCCCTCCTTCCCTCCTTCCCATTCTATCTCTTCTTCAGTCTCTGTTTTCTCTTTTTCTTTAAGAAAGAAAATTCCACTGTGAAATTATTTTTCTTGGGTTTTTGCTTTGTATGTAAAACTGTACATTTCTATTATGTATAACTTCTTATGATAGTAACAAAACTGGCCTGCTCATCACTGTACAATAGTAATGACCAAGGTTGGCCCCAAAGATAAGCCATGAGGTACCCTTCCTTCCTTTCTTGGTAAAGGTAGAGGACTATGGGTATGTTTTTAATGTCCAGACTTTTGGGTGGTTTGACTAGCTTTGTTGTTCTATTTTCTTCCTTTTTTTATTCTTTGTCATAAAGGACAGCTCTCTGGAAGATGGAGGGGGAAGGAAGGATAAATTAGGAGATGCAGGTGATATAAAAACAAAACCTTAGTGCAAAAAATGTTTAAAGAGCCAAACAGAACAAATTTGTCTATATAGCGGTAATTTGGTACAGTGGTTTTGGAGTCAGAGAATTTCAAAATCCCCAGTTTTTCCATTTACTACCTGTATGATCTTGAAAAAATCCCTTTCCTTCTCTGGCCTCAGTTTGATCATCTGTAAAATGGAGAAGTTGGTCTAGATGGCCTCTAAGGACCCTTCCATCCCTTAAGCTATGATCTTTCTTCCATGGGACAGCCTTTCAAATATGTAGAGATAATAATGATGCTTCCCCCAGTCTCCTCTTCCTTAGGCAAAACATCCCACTTTCTTCAAGCCCATCGTCCTGGGGCCATCTGGAGGCTGATCATGCTCCCCTGAATGCTTTCTAGCTTGTCAATGTCTTTCTTAAAGATGGCCCCCAGAAGTAAGTCCTAGACATAGTCTGATTTGTAATCAGGACCAAATTTCTTGACTTTCTCTGTTTCACATGTCTTGGTTCCAGTTTTTCCTTTTCCCCATCTTTACTCTTTCTGTCTTTCTCCCTCTCTTCCTCTTTAGTTCCAGTCACCCCACCCCCCCATAATTAATTGGAACTTTACATAAGTCTGCGACTAAAACTAGGGAAATGGGAGCAGAAGCTAAAGGGAGACAGATTTTGGTTCAGTGCAAGAGAAAGCTTCCTAAAATTGGAGCTATCAATGGAATGAAATGCCTAAGGAAGAAGAAAGTTTCCCATCACTGGAGATAGTCCAGTAGAGGCTGTGACCACTGACTGAGTGGAAGGGAGATGAGATGACATGGTGAAAAGATAATGGGGGAGAGGGTGAAAGGGGAGGAAGAAAAGAACTGGGAATCAAAGGGAGTACCCATCAATTTGGGAATGGCTGTGGCATATGAATATAATTGAACACTATTGTGGTCTAAGCAATTATTTTTAAAATTTATTTATTTATTTTTAGTTTTCAACATTCATTTTCACAAGATTTTGAATTCCAAAGTTTCTCCTCATCTCTCCCCTCCCCCACCCCAAGATACCATGCATTCTGATTACCCCTTTCCCCAATCTACCCTCCCTTCCATTACACCCCTCCCTTCCTTTATCCCCATCTTCTCTCTCTTCTTGTAGGGCAAGATAGATTTCTTTACCTCATTATCTGTATTTTTTATTTCCCAGTTGCATGCAAAATAATTCTCAACATTTGTTCTTAAAACTTTGAGTTCTAACTTCTCTCCTTTCCTCCCTCCTATCCCCACTAAGAAGGAAAGCAATTCAATATAGGCCATACATGTGAAGTCACGCAAAAGACTTCCATAATAGTCATATTGTGAAAGACTAACTATATTTCCCACCATCCTACCCTGCCCCCCATTTATTCTATTCTCTCTTTTGACCTTGTCCCTCCCCAAAAGTGTTTACTTCTAATTATTCCCTCTTTACTTTTGCCCTCCCTTCTATCATCCCCCCCCACCTCACTTATCCCCTTCTCCCCTACTTTCCTGTAGTGTAAGATAGATTTTCATGTCAAATTGAATGTGCATGTTATTGCCTCCTTAAGCCAGATGTGATGAGAGTAAGCTTCACTTTTTCCCTCTCACCTCCCTGCTTTTCCCCTCCATTGAAAAAGCTTTTTCTTGCCTCTTTTATGAGAGATAATTTGCCCCATTCCATTTCTCCCTTTCTCTTCCCAATATATTCCTCTCTCACCCTTAATTTTATATTTTTAGGTATCATCCCTTCCTATTCAACTTAACCTGTGCCCTCTATCTATATACGTGTGTGTGTGTGTGTGTGTGTGTGTGTGTGTGTGTGTGTGTGTGTAATCCCTTCAACTACCCAAATACTGAGATAAGTTTCAAGAATTACAAATATTGTCTTTCCATGTAGGAATGTAAACAGTTCAACTTTAGTAAGTCCCTTATGATTTCTCTTTCTTGTTTACCTTTTTCATGCTTCTCTTGATTCTTGTGTTTGAAAGTTAAAATTTCTATTCAGCTCTGGTCTTTCCATCAAGAATGCTTGAAAGTCCTCTATTTCATTGAATGACCATTTTCCCCCTGAAGTATTATACTCAGTTTTGCTGGGTAGGTGATTCTTGATGTTAATCCTAGTGCCTTTGACTTCTGGAATATCATATTCCAAGCCAGGTGATCCTGTAATGTAGAAGCTGCTAGATCTTGTGTTATCCTGATTGTATTTCCACAATACTTGAATTGTTTCTTTCTAGCTGCTTGCAATATTTTCTCCTTGACCTGGGAACTCTGGAATTTGGTTACAATATTCCTAGGAGTTTTCATTTTGGGATCTCTTTTAGGAGTGATTGGTGGATTCTTTCAATATTTATTTTACCCTCTGGTTCTAGAATCTCAGGGCAGTTTTCCTTGATAATTTCATGAAAGATGATGTTTAGGCTCTTTTTCTGATCATGGCTTTCAGATAGTCCCATAATTTTGAAACTATCTCTCCTGGATCTATTTTCCAGGTCAGTTGTTTTTCCAATGAGGTATTTCACAGTCTTCTATTTTTTCATTCTTTTGGTTTTGTTTTATAATTTTTTGGTTTCTCATAAAGTCATTAGCTTCCATCTGCTCCATTCTAATTTTTTTTTATTTAACTTTTAACATTTATTTTCACAACATTTTGGGTTACAAATTTTCTCCCCTTTTATCCCCTCCCCCCCAAACCCAAGCATTCTAATTGCCCCTGTGACCAATCTGCTCTCTCTTCTATCCTCTCTCTCTGCCCTTGTCTCCGTCTTCTCTTTTGTCCTGTAGGGCCAGATAGCTTTCTTGACCCCTTAACCTGTATTTCTTATTTCCCATTGGTAAGAACATTACATTTGATCCTAACACTTTGAGTTCCCACTTCTTTAGCTCCCTCCCTCCCCACCCCTTCCCTTTGGAAGGCAAGCAATTCAATATAGGCCAAATCTGTGTAGTTTTGCAAAAGATTTCCATACTTCCATTCTAATTTTTAAAGAACTGTTTTCTTCAATGAACTTTTGAACCTCCATTTCCATTTGACCAATTCTGCTTTTAGAGCATTCTTCTCCTCACTGACTTTTTGCACCTCTTGCCATTTGGGTTTGTCTATTTTTAAAAGTGTTATTTTCTTCAGCATTTCTTTGGCAAGCTGTTGACTAGTTTGTCATGATTTTCTTGCATATCTCTTTCTCTTCCCAATTTTTCTTCCACCCCTCTTACTTGATTTTCAAAATCCCTCTGAGCTCTTCCATAGCCTGAGACCATTGTATATATATATTTTGGAGGTTTTGGATGCAGAAGCTTGACTTTTATGTCTTCCTCTGATGGTATGCATTGTTCTTCCTCATCCAAGAGGATGGAAAAAAATACCTGTTCACCAAGAAAGTTATCATCTATTGTCTTATTTTTTCCCTTTTGGGGGCATATTCCCAGTCAGTTACTTGACTTTTGAATCCTTTGTCAAGTGGAGTATATACTCTCGAGACCTGTAAGTTCTCTGTTCCTCCAAGGTGGCACAATCAAGGGAGAGGAGTTTACTCCTCTCATGGCCTGCACTCTGGTCTGTGAGCAACCACAAGCACTCTATTCTGCCCAGGATCTGCGAGTAGAATTCCCTCTCCCCAGCCACCACCAGCTCCTCCATGCCAGCACTCCTCCTTATCCCAGGACTGACACTCAGGGCTGAGATCCAGATCAGGGACTGGATTCCCCCAGGATCTTTAGGCTGAGGGCTCCAAAAATGGATGCTGTGCCACAGTGGCTGCTGCCACCCTGGAGTTGGGGCTGAGGCTGAGCCCTACTCCCTTCTCACCCAGGTGAAAGAGCTTTCTCACTGACCTTTCAAGCTGTCTTTGGCATTTGTGGGGTGACAACACACTGGTTCCATTGGGGAACAGCAGCTGCTGCCTGTGATTCTGTGCCCTGAGGCCTGCTCCAGTCCTGTCCTAGCCACGCCAAGCAGTCAAGGCTGGGCTATGCTCTACTCTAAGTTCTGTGTGATAGGCCTTTCCTGTTGGCCTTCCAGGCTGTCTTGGGCTGGAAAGCTCTTTCAGTCCGTCGTTTTGTGACTTCTGCTGCTCTAGAATTTGTTTAGAATCATTTTTTACAGGTATTTTATGGGCTATGGGAGGAGAGCTACAGCAGGTCCATCTTTCCACTCTACCATCTTGGCTCCAACCCCATTCTAAGCAATTATGAAAAAAAAAATATTTCAGAGAATCTTGGGAAGACCCATACAAGTTGATGTAGAGTGCAGTGAGCAAAACCAGAACAATTTATACAATAAAAGTATTGTAAAGCCAAAGAACTTGGGAAAGGGAAAGACTTGGGAACTCTGATTAACTCAATGTTCAACCATGATTCCAGATGTGGAATTGTGATGGAATAAGCTTGTGATAGAATAAAGTGCCCACCTCCAGAGAGAGAGGTAGTAGCCTCAGAGTGCAGATTGAGGCATACATATTTTTGGGACAGGGAAAATTCAGGGATTTTTTTCTGCTTGACTAAATATGCTTGTAAGCTTTATTTTTTATTTTAATTTTTAAATTTTTATTTATTTGCTTTATTTTTCTTGCTTTCTCCATTTGGAGAGGTGGACAGTAGAAAGGAAATCATGCAAGTGTGAAAATAGAATAAAATTGAATTTTTCTTTTTCAAGTATCCAGAGGAGTTCTGAAGGAAACGTAGAGAAGCAAGACAGTTTTGAAAGTAGCAAGTTGAATTTATTATACACTTTTGAAAAAGCAAGCAACATAGAATAGAAATTTGTGGATTCATACACAGTTCCTTTGTATTCTACTTTATACATAGAAAGGTTCTTTTGAGGCATGTTTCTTAAGTCCAGAATTGTAATTTTTTTTTAAAAGAAAGAATTCCATACTGTGAGTCAAGACACTAGGCTTCAACTCTAGCGATACATAATTGATCTTGGTCAAAAAACTGTCTCTCTAGGCCTCAGTTTCCACATCTGTAAAGTAAGGGAGTTGGATAAGATGATCTCTAAGGCTTCTTCCAGTTCTAGAATTAACTGAATTTTTCTGGGAACTTTACAAACTTTGGAGGGAAGTGTATACATCATTTAGGGTTTAGACAAAATGACCTCCAATACTTCTTCCACAGCTGAGATTATCTAATTCTGCATTTGTATCATTCCAAGACCCTTAAGGATTGATAATGACTTCAAATGTCAACTTTCCCCTTCTCCACTTCCAGTGATTCCTGAGTTTAATGAGGGAAATTGGATAGAGATAATTTCATGAGAACACTGGCGAAGATTGGCATGGCAACGGTGCATGTAAAAGAGAACTGGGGAATAGAATTGGCCACAGATTAAATGTGAACCAACTGTATGATATGAGTACTTAAAAAGCTAGTACAATATCAGGGTGAATTAATTACAGTACAGTGTCCAGATTACAGAGAATAACAATCTAATTGTAAGTACAACTAGGGTAGAAACACTCTGTAATGATTTGGAAGTTGGTTGGATGAACTCTAAGGTCCCTTCTAGGCTTCTAGGTGGCACAGTGGATAGAGATCTGGACCTGTTCAGATCAGAACAAGTTCAGATCTGGCCTCAGACACTTACTGTATAACCCTGGGTAAGCCATTAACCTTGTTTGCCTCAGTTTTTCACCTGTAAAATGACCTGGATGAGAACATGGCAAACCACTCCAATATCTTTGCCAAGAAAACCCCAAATGGGTCATGAAGACTGGACACAACTCAAAAAACAACTTATTTCTTTTGCTGTTTAGTCCATATTTCCATACCCGTATCCTCTTGGTCTTCCCCCCCTCCACTTTGTGAAGAGGGATTGTTTCATCCTTTGTATTTCTCTCCCAAATATCCAGCATAGTTCCTGCTATATAGTAGGTGCTTAGTAATTGCATGTTGGGTAATTCCTCTAATGTTTCTGATAAGTCACTGTGGATTGGCAGTGACCCTGGTTTCTCTGGGCTAGACTAGCAGAGTGTGGGTTCTGTTGATCTTACCAACCCAGAAGGCCTAGAGACAGATGGAATTCTGTTATTTGAGGACAAGCCTCCCAAAGTTTGGAGAAGCTTGTCATCAGGGAGGGAGGGCAATAGGCAAGTGGGGGAGGGGGATGAGATTTCAGTTATAACTCTCCAAGATTCTCTCTTAATCTCAGAGAGCTGATCAGCTTTTTTTCCATTTTTGCCTCCTCACAGGTCTTGTGTGTTGTGGGTTTTTAATGGGAGAGAAACTCCTTGAGGTCAGGAAATCTTTCACTTTTATTTTTATATCACCAGTGCCTGGCACATAGTAGGTACTTAGTAGATGCTGGTTGATGTATACATATTTTCTGAATTTAATCGACTTATGGAGAAAAGTTTTGTTCTCTTTCTTCAGGTAGGTGATAGAATGCTGGATTTGGAGACAAGAAGAGATGAGTTTGAATTTACCTCAGTCACTAACTAGCTGTGTAGCCCTGGGCAAGTCATTAAACTTCTGTCAGCCTCAGTTTCCCTCATCTATAAAATGGAGATAATAATAACACCTGCCTCACAGAGTTGTTGTGAGGATCAAATTGGATAACACATAGATGTTGACCATTCATATTAATAAATTATTATTATTAAAAATGAAATATTTGACATTATATAAAGAAAGAAAATGAAGCCAGGAGATGTGGTTTCTGGTCCCAGCTCTAGCATCATCCAGGATGTGGCCTCAGACATAATACAACACTTTAAATTTCAGCCCCATTTTCCCTGTCTACCTCATTCTGGCTGTTGTGGCAGCAAGGACATTAATGGATGTGGAAGCTCTTGGAGAAAGTATGAAGCATCATTATTTGTGTCAACAGTATCCAAATTATTCTTAAAGTTATTCATAGTTTGAGGGGAGAGAGAGAGAAATGGGGGAGAAGGAGAAGGAAGTGGAGGAGAAGGAGGAAAAAGAGAAGGAGAAAGAGAAGGAGGAGAAGAAAGAGGAGGAGGAGGAGGAAGAGGAGGTGAAAAGGAGAGGAGAAGAAGGAAGAGAAGAAGAAGAAGAAGGAAAAGAAGGAGTAGAAGGAGAAGAAGGAGAAGAAAAAGGAGGAGGAAGAGAGGGGGAGAGAGAAGAGCTCAGAATCATGGACTTCTCATGCTGAAGAGGACTTCATGTTTTAAAGATCATTTTGCACCTTCTCCCCTCTAACTCCACATTTTACAGGAAACTGAGAGTCAAAAGATATTCCCCCAGACTCACACAGCCAATCATTTTCAGCCACGTTTGACTCTCCATGACTCCATTTGGAGTTTTCTTGGCAAAGATACGGGTTTGTTTTGCCATTTCCTTCTCCAGTTCATTTTACAGATGAGGAAACTGAGGCAAACAGGTTCAGTGACTTGCCCAGGCTCATACAACCAGTGTTTGAGACCTTAAACTCAGTTCACATAGCCAGCTATTGGCAAAGCCAGGACTTGCATCCAGCTCTCTCCATCCCTATTCCAATGCTGCCTTTGACTTTTACAAACACAGGTTTTCTGTAAGTACCCCCCTTTTCGAGGGTCTCTTCCTCACCATTTATTTGGGGAAGGCTTTAGGTCTAAAGGAACAGGATAGGGTCACCAATCTCCAGTCCTGGCTCCTTGAGTTCTGGGTTCCTTACTCCTCTAAATCCAGAGGCAGATCAAGCACCTTCTTAGGAGGAACTCAAAGTACCCCCCATTGCTATCTTTTCTCAAACTGGAAGTAGCTGGTGGTCCGACCCCATTTGAAAGGTGGAAAACAGAGTTAACCTGGTCAACCTTGCCTTTCCCTAAACCAGATTCTGCCACTTTCTACCTGTGTGTCCCTGGGCAAATCAACTTTCCCTCCCTGGGTCTCAGTTTCCTCATCTTCAAAATGGGGTAGATGACTTCAGATTTCTATAGGATTGTAGATCCAATTCAGGGGGAGAACTTAGAGATCACTTTGTCCAAACTCTTCATTTTACAGATGAGGAAACTGAGGCTCAAAGATGATAAAAGACTTTCCCAAGACTACATTGTTAATATGTGGTAGAATCAGGACTCTGGCTCCAGATCCTCAGTTTTCTCATCTGTAAAATTGGGGTTGGTGGCCATGCAGGAGGGCATGGATTAGATGACCTCTATAAATCCTCTGCCTGCTTTAAATTCCATGACTTTTTTGTCAACAGGATATTTGTTTCACTTCTTAAGTTTCAGTGCCTTTATCTGTAAAATGGGAACTTCAATCTTTGCCCTATCTACCTCTCATGCAGGTGATGGGGAAAGATCTTTTTAAAGCCTTTAAAGCCTGAAGCACTGGGAGAGATGTGACATTATCATCATTATCATCACTTTTAAAGTCTTTTTTGCATTGACAATTTTAACACAAGAGCTGAAATTACTTCGACTCTGCAGTCAAATCGACCTGGCCATGTCCTGGCCTGACTGATCATTCATTTGACAAAATCACCTTGCCAACACAACATCTCCTTGTGCTTGGAAATTCTCTTTTAGTTTGCATCTTTTGCTCCTGGTTACATTAGTTTGGCTCTTTGAGCCTGGAGTGGCCTTTGGTCTAAAGCAATTGAGTCAGACCCGACCACATAGGGAAAGTGATGAGGACAGGAAGCTTGTCAGAGTTCATTGAGGGCTCAGAAAAGGAGCCCAAACCCAACCCTCTAATCACTGACCAGGTAACCCCACCCTGACTCTCTCCAAGACCTCCTTGTCCAGCTGAGGAAAGAAGGTGTGGGGAGAGAGGAGAGAGAGAGAGAGAGAGAGAGAGGAGAGAGAGAGAGAGAGAGAGAGAGAGAGAGAGAGAGAGAGAGAGAGAGGGAGAGAGGGAGAGAGGGAGAGAGGGAGAGAGGGAGAGGGAGGGAGAGGGAGGGAGAGGGAGGGAGAGGGAGAGAGAAATCATGCGGGGGAAGCAAAGAAAGAGAAGGGAAAGGAGAAACAGGGAACATGAGAACATTCTACTATTAAAAATCAGCTGGAGACAGCACACATGATGAGCCTTGGGGCAACATCTTTGATCTCCACAGGTCTCCCCTTAGAACTAGATAATAATTATGGTGGCAGCCCTTGCATTTGCCTGGTGCTGGGTAGTTTGCAAATTATCATAGTTACAATAATTCATTTGATTATACAGTAGCATTAGGAGCCAGTGGAGTTTGTTATTCCCATTTTAGGGATCAGAAAACTGAGGCAGCCACACCACCTAAGTAGCAGAGATCAGACTGGCACCTAATTCTCCCAAGTCCTACTTACCAGTCCCAGACTCTCATCAACCTCTAGTCTTTGGTTGAGTTGGAAGGTGGCATCTTCCCAGAGGTAGTCCTGCTCTGTGTTGTTTGGTGTGACAGCAGAGAAGCCTCAGCTTTGCTGGGGGTTCAGAAGGGACGGCCAACATGGACCTGAGGCTACCTCAGAAGATCAGAGAATTTCAGAGCGAGAAAGGTTCTTAGAACATGGGATGGGCAGAGTTACCAAGCATTTATCAAGTACTTGCTATGTGCCAGACATGGAGGATTCAACAAGGGGCAAAGGCGAACCCTACCCTCAAGGAGCTCACAGTTTAATGAGGGAGAAATATACAGACAGCCAGAGAATGTGAGAAATCAAAACTGGGAGAGGTCTGAAGACACAGAATGTTCCAGGGTGACACCATAATTGGTTGTTTGTTGTCCTTCATTCTCAAAGAGGACCAAAATGACATCCCTGTGCTAGAGTCAAGTTTCAGTGTGGCCGACTGTGGCTGATCAAACCAATACGAGCTCAGAATGCTTTGCCACAGGTCAAACACAAATAGTCCATGTGAACATTTGGGGTGGGTTCTCTAAATTTGCACATCCTGCATTTCCTTTGAGCTATTTCAATTCTGCTTTGCTCATAGAGCACAGCACTTTCTCTGATGTGGGCATGCCATGCTGAGGGTTCCTGTGCCAGTGTCTCCCATGCCACACTATCCTTTCCAAAGTTCTTAAGAGAGACCTTGAGAGCTTCCTTGTATCACTTGTGACCTTTGTGTGAGCCCCTGCCTTGTGTGAGTTCTCCGTAAAATAGTTTTTTAGGAAAGAACAGAGAATATCAGAAATGGGAGAGACTTTAGGGATCAGTGAATCTGATTCCTTCCTTTTACAAAGGAGGCTGAAGCTAAGACAGGTTAAATGTCACACAGGTAGTGACAGTAAGTACAGTACAAGTCTCCCCTGCTTTGGCTCTTTCAACCCAGTGACCTCTATGATATATTTTCCCCTTAGGAGTGTAGTTTTAGGACTGGAAGGTGCCATATAGATGATTTAATTCTGTCCCTTCTTTTTCATAATTACTATTGAATTTATAAAGCAGTTTAAGATTTGCAAAGCCCCTTAGATATATATTATTTGATTCTGTAAGTCAGATACTATTATTATCCCTACTTTACCAATGAGGAAATTGAAGATGAGAGATTAAAGGTCTTGCCTGAGGCCATACAGCTGATAAATATCCAAGTTGGGGATTTGAAGTCCGGGCTTTCTTACTCCAAGGTCTACCCACTATGATACCCAGCTGTTAGATGGAGAAACTGAGGATGAGGTAAGTTGTGTAATGTGCTGAAGGGGATCCAGGAATAAGTTGGAAAATGTCAAAGCTCTTTTTTAAAAAATAGCCAGAGAGGTTAAAATTGCTTGCCTGTCTTCTCATCCCCAAAGAACCCATGAGGCCCCCAGTGCTGAGTGTGGCGTGGATGTACACGTGTCTTGCCGTGACTGAAGCTAAGAGAATTGTCCCCCTTCTCCTCCCATACCTCTTTTATTTTTCATTTTAGAGGAAAGCCTGACACTTCATTCCATTTTCATAGCAGAGGGCCGAGGGACTGAACTGGTCCTGCTTCCTCTATGGTCCTTGACAGTTATCAGCCATGTCAAGAGGTTTCAGGGTGGAAAATGAGGGTCCCACTCAACAGGTCATGTTGCCTGGTGCCGTGGGGAGAGTTCTTTCCTGACTTTGGGAAGGAGGATTCTGTCAGTTAGGCCAATGGGGCATCTGGGGCTTTTCCCCAGCTCCAACATCCTGAGCCCAATCCCCACCCCAACTGCCACCCAAGGTCAAGAAGTTCTTGGTGATAGCTAACGTTTACAGAAGCTTTACATGCACTAAGGGGGTTGAATCTGGAGGGTTTGGGTCCAAATTCTTGGGCAAGTCTCTTTAATTTCCTCAGATCTGTTTCCCCTTTCCTAAAATGAAGACTCAGACTAGACTTCTGGTTCTTGACTTCTGATGTTTGGTTCTTATGACCTGGGTGCAATCCTTATGAAACTTTAGACAAATCATTTCTCTTTCTCTGGGCCTCAGTCTCCCCATTTGTAAAAATGGAAAGGTAGGACTGGATTACTTCTGAGGTCTCTTCCAGTTTTAAGATCTTCTACTACCATTGTCCCTTCGTGACAACTATCCATGATTTTTTTTAACAATACCTGTGATATCTCCAGTGTAGGAAACTGCTGCTGAGGAAACTCCTTCTTCCAATGTAGATCTGTCTATGTTGGGTAGCCTGTAGTCAGAGAAATAGTCTAGATGTAACATATCCAGGGTCTCACAGCCAGACTGTATCAGAAGATCTGGATCCAGATCTTCCTACCTTTTTATACACTATATCCAGCTGCTGTAGGTATCATCCTCCCCACTCTTCAAATGGGGAAACTGAACCTCAGAAAAATGAAATGAGGGGACCATGGCACCCAGCTCCATGCCACCAAATCACTCTCCGTTTCTTTGTCACTTTGAGGATTACAAAGCACTTTCTTTCACAGGTAGGACCAGTATTATTATCCCCATTTTCCAGACAGGAAATTGATACTCAGAGATGTGAGAATTCCTCCAGAATTCTCCAGTAAATAAAGCATCAGAATCCAAATAATCAATGAAAATCATTTATCAAGCCTCTACTGTTGTGCCATTAGTCTCCCTGTTTTCCAGGCAGGGAAATCAAAGCTGAAGATGTCAAAGGACTTGCCCAGAAATCCATAACTAATAAAGTATCAGACTCCAATCAGCGATCAAAAAGCATATATTAAGCCCCTACTATTTGTCAGGCAGAAGTACTCTTTCCAGTGTCCCATGGTCTTTCTTTCTCTCTGACTCTTCTGTGCCTACACTCAGCTCTAACATTTGACTTCCCTTCCCCCTCTCCCCTGGCTACAGGACAGAGTAGCAGCCTCTGACAACCCCCCCAACTATGCACACCCCCTCACATACACTTTTCATATAGAGTGGGAGAATAACAGAATGATCCAGGGATGGCAGTTGCCATAGCAACTCCAGAGCTTACAATTCCATTCTCATAAAGCCCCAAAACAGGTTTGGAAAGGTGAGGCCCTCCTGGCTCACCAACGCTGGAAGGGTAAGGGGGGCCTCCCTAATTAGTTGGGTGGAGACAGCAGGGCTGGAATGAGAAGGCTTAGATGGGGCCTCTCATCAACTCTACTTTGAGTCTGGGGGTCAGTGGTCTCCTCCTAGAGAAGCTGAATAATGGGACCAAGGAGACTGGTGGGTATAAGCCAAGAGAGCTCAGAAGGGAGAGTGGGAGGAGGGGAGCAAAGAGGTGCTCTTGGAGAAAGGAGGATGGAGGAGGGGAGAACTAAGGGCAGCAGAGAAAGCAGAGGGGAAGAGGAGAGTAGCAGAAGGGACAAGAAATGGGGAAAGAGAAAAAGCAAGAGAAAAGATGAGAGGATGGTCCAAAATGCTACCAAGACCTTGTTGTGTCCAGTTACGCTCATTCATTCATTTAACAAGTTTGGCAGATTGCAATCACCTTGCTGCTGGCTGGCATCCCTCTCTGCCTGGAGTCTCTCTGCTCTAAGTCCATCCTGGATGCTTTACTAGATTAATCTTCCTAATGCCCAGCTCAGATTGCAATCCTCCACTGCTCAAAACCTTACAGTGGCTCCAGACTGCCTACAGAATAAATCCCTAATTATTCATCATCCCTGGTCTGTCCCCAGGCTAATTCTTCAGCCCCCATTGCCCTTTCCAGGTTAGCTCTTTGCTCCATACTGCATCCTTCACCCTTCCAAAACACAGCCCCTGAATTCTTTCTCCTCCTCCATGATGTCCCCTATGTCTGGAATACAGCCCCTATCCTCTCACTCCCAGTGCCTCCAGATCCTCCTCATCCTTCAAGGACTGGTTTACATGCCTCTTCCTCCACGGGACTTTCATGATTTCAACATTGGGAAGTGGTTGATCCCTGCCCAGATCTCTTCTAGCCTCCCTCCCCAGGGGATGTTTTATTTCGTTCTTTGTATATTCACAGGCCAGACATAGAAGTGCTTAATAAATGCTTGCTGCTTGGTTGACTTAAAGTACTGTGGAAATGTCAGCTACGATTATGTTAATATTATTCGTGTCCATGGCATATTCACTGGAAGACTAAGATCCCTGAGAGCAAGGACCATACCTTACTTTGTGTTCCCCCCAGAAAGAAATCTAGTGCCCTTGTATGTAGTATGTGTTTAATAACTCATAGTCACAGAATAAGAGAGGGACATTCTTATCCATCTATCCCAACCTATACAATAGATATCCTCTATAACATGCCCAACAAGCGGTCATCCCGATTCCACTCAAAGACTTCTGAGGAGAGGGAGCCCACTACATCTCCACTCCATACTGGGACAGCTCATTGTTAGGAAGATTTTTCTGACCTCAAACCTAAATTGTTCTTTTTGTAGCCTGGTTCTGGCCACTGGGGTCAGACAGAAGCAGACTAATCCCTCCTACACTTGATGATCTTTCAGACACTTAAAGATGGTTGTCATGTGCTCTTCTGTGTTTCCTCCTCTCTAGGCTATCCATTCCAGGCTCCTTCATTTGATAAGTTGAATGAAAAAGAGAATGGATGAATGCCTCACTCTGCCTTATCTCTTTCAAGACCACCAGACTTAAGAGGAAATAAACTCTTTTCCTTGAGTAGACTTCAGCACTTAGTCCTGGCACATAGTAGGCACTTAGTAGATGTTGATTGACTAACTTACTATTTTCATTATCCCCAAGAAAAGAAGGAGCAACCCACAATAATGAGTGACAATGGAGCTGTCCAACAGCTGCCTTAAGTCCAAAGAAGACACACATGACTAGAGGAAGAAAGAGGGATGTGGCTAAAACTAGTTGACTCAGTATCCTCTAAGGTCCCTTCTAGTTCCAAATCTGTGATCCCAGGTCACTAAACCTCTCTGTACCTCAGTTTCCTCCCCTGTAAAATAGAGGGGTGACCTTTAAGGTCCCTTCCAGCACTAAATCTATAATCCTATGATCCTCTCACAGGTCAGAGTTGACAGGGACCTCAAGTCATCTAGTTCAACTGGTACCCAAACAAAGGTCCCCTCCTACAACATCCTGATCAAATAGTCATCCAGTTTCTTCATGGAGGCCACCAGATACAGGGAACTCACTACTTCCCAAGACAACCCATTCTATTCTTGCTTAGCTTTCACTGTTACCAAGATGTTTCTATCATCCACCAAGCCTAAAGGTGTCTTCCTGTAAAATCTGTCCATGTGTTTCTGGTTCTGCTGTCGCAACCAGAGCTCAGTCCATTGAGAAGCCAGAGAAGTTTCTGGATGTGAGTCACTCCCCCTTACCCCAGGGTAAGTCAAGCCTGAGCCCTGGACCACCTGGCCTCTAGCTGTATTTACTCATCTGTCCACTGTCTAGTGTTCCCTCCACTCTTTGATAGCAGATGTTCACCCTCTACTTAGGAAAGCCTCAGCAAGTAGCAAGATTCAAGAGTCAGTATTAACAGAATCTGTTAATTATTCTGTCTGAGAAGAAGCTCACTACTGAGATCAAACTGGGAGGAGAAGTGGAAGAACTGAATCTTCCCTAACCCCAATCACCCTGTCCAGCCACGAGGGAAGGATATCTCATCCTCGGAACTTGACTTTTCTTAGGATATTTTCTCCAACTATGTCCAAAATGCAACCAAATTGTGCATACCCTTTAATCCAGCAATACTACAACTAGATCTGGATCCCAAAGAGATCATAAAAAAGGGGAAAAGACCTATTGTGCAAAAATATTTATAGTAGCTCTTTTTGTGGCATCCAAGAATTGGAAACTGAAGGTATGCCCATCGATTGGGGAATGGCTGAATAAATTGCGGTAAATGAATGTATGGAGTACTATTATGCAATAACAAGTGATGAATAGGCAGATTTCAGAAAAACCTGGACAGATTGTAGGAACTGACACAAAGCAAAATGAGCAGAACCAGGAAAACATTATACACCATAACGGCAATGTTGTGTGATGATCAACTATGAATGACTTAACTCTTCTCAGGAACACAGTGATCCAAGACAATTACAAAGGACTCATGATGGAAAATACTGTCCACATTCAGGCAAAGAGCTGATGAACTCTGAACGCAGACTGAAGCATTTTTTAAAAATTACTTTATCTTTCTTGCATTTTTTTTTCCTTTTGGCCTGTTCTTTCACAATTGTGACTAATTTGGAAATATGATTTACATGATTGTACATATATAATTTACATCAAACTGCTTACCATTTTAGGAAAAGGAGAGGGGAGGGAGGGAGAAAAATTTGGAACTCAATATTTTGTCAAAATGAATACTAAAAATTGTCTTTACATATAATTGGGGGAAAATAAAATACTATTTAATTGTTTTTTAAAAAAAAATAATATTTTCTCCACCACTGCCTGGCCTCAGACTAGACCATGTTTCATAACTCACCCAACCACCAACCCCGGCCATTTTCTTGACATTCATTATACCCTGGGGACCACCTGATCAGACCTCCAGAGTTAAACCGCTCATCTCTGAGACTTCTGCCTTGAGATCTAGTTGTCTTGATTAGAGAGCAAGCCAAATCATAGAGACCATCATGTCTGACCAACGCAAAGCTAAACCGTACTTCCTATCTCATTCAGCTGAATTCTCTCTCCCCACATCTATGCCACTTCCCTTTTCTTTGCATTACTGGTGCCTAGCAAATGTTTGGCACATTTATCTTTGGCACCAGATCTGAGATTTTATTGGTATAAAGAATTTTACATGTTCTCATAAAAAAAATGCATTTATTTGTCTGTGTTTTTTTTTTCTCTAACAGCAGACTGGAAATTTCTGGGGTGCAGGACTTCTGTTTGTTTTTTTTTTAATCTCCATGTTTCCCTTGGCACTTAGTAAAGCACACTGCATGCAGTAGGTGTCTAATGAAAACCCGTGGAGTTGAATTGTTGGTATAGAGAAGAGTCATCACAAATAGCGTTACCTGTCTTTATATGCCTTAAGATTTACAAAGCATTTTTCTCACAATCCAAGTAAATTTAACAAGCATTTATCAAGCACATGGTCGGTGCCGGGCTGTATACTGACGATTCATATGAAAATGAAAACTATTCCTGCCTTTTACATTTCCTAATTTATATTTATATATTGATGTAATATTTATTTTGATTTTATTTGTATTTGTATATGTGTTGTATGATGTATTATTATAAATATATTATTTTTATTTGTTTTGAGTTTATTTATATATTTCTGTTTATATATTATTTTATATTCTTCTAATAATACACATACGCAGATAAACAAATACATATGCATTTTCCCTGGGAAATAACTGCTTTTATTGGTATAGGAAACTCCTTGTTCCAATCCAGGTTGCTGATTACTCCTCGACTTCTAGTCTCTGAGGGTATACTGGGGCACTGAGAGATTGATTAAGTGGCTCACCCAGGGCTACGCAGAGAGTTGGGTCTTGAACCCAGGTTTTTCTTGATCTAAGGCCAGTTGTCTATTCACTTTGCTTATTTCTTCCCAAGACAATGTGAACTATATGCCAAGCAAATAGGAAGTAATTTGGGAAATGGAATGCATTAACTACTGGACTGATTGGGGAAGGCCTCATGGAGACCTTGAGACACCAGATTAGAACCCAAGGCCTTTTGACTTCAAGATCAGGGCTCTTTCTGACAGAATTCAGATATTTCTCTGTGTCAAGTCAAGGAGGATGATAACCGAGCAGCCACTGACTTTGGCAATGGGAGGTCAGCCAAATAAAGAAATCCAGTCTCAAATAAATGCTCTTGGGAGAAGAAGCATCCCTTTTCCTGCTTCTCAGTGAGCACGTACCAGATGGCTGCTGACTGAGCCAGAAGGGGAATCCCTAAACCAGGGAATGTGCCCCAAAGTTGAAAATCTGGAGGTCAAGGGATACACCATGGCTTGACCTCGATCAAAGTTTACATTAAAGTTTTGTTGGGGGATTTTCATATGGTCTTTCTCACTGGGTTTAATAAATCAACATCTCTCTTGGTCTGGTTTTGATTTGAATTAGGTCACTGGACTCCAGAACTCGAGCCTTCTTGGGAGAACCCTGAAGAACAAATAGTGAGACAAGGGGCAGGAGCGTGGGGGGTCGGGAGAGGAAGAGGCAAGTTCAGTGAGAGCTGAGCCCTTGGTGTTCTTGGCCCAGGATAGCTTCCAACCTTGTTTTTGTTCGTGGTTCATTTAAAGTCTCGAGCTGTGTACAAACAGGCATCTTTGGTACTCAGCTCTCCCTGCCAATGGAAAAAAGCTATGATTCAAGTCATCCACAGCTCTGGATAAGGTCCAACTCATGCCTGTTTGACTGAAATGCTTCTGGATTTCTTTCAGAAGATTTCCCTCCCTCATTAGACTTGACTCAGGCTGATTGTGGGAGGGACCTGCTAACATTGTATATGGAGGAGTAGGTATAGTAGAACATGGAACCTCATGAATAGTTGGGGTCTTACAATGTGTGATGGCACAGCTGGGAAGAATCTTAGAACATGGAATGTCAGAGAGAAGGAGCTTAGAACAGTGAATTTCAGAGTTAGTAGGGAAGTTAGAACAGAGAATGTCAGAGCTAGGAGGGGCCTTAGAACAGGGAAAGTCAGATCTGGGAGGGAGCTTAGGACAGGGAAAGTCAGAACTAAGAGAAATCTAAGAGCAGGGAATGTCAGAGATGGGAGAACTATAGGATCAGATAGATAACTGGAAGGAACCTCAGAGGCTGGGATAGGATTTGAATCCAGGTCCTGTGACCTGGAGCCAATGCTTTTACATTGTACCAGAGAGCATTGAGAACTGATGCTAGATCAGTCATTGAGTCTAAATGGATAGAATTCTTATTTTACAGACAGCGGTAGAGACAAGAAGAGACGCCCAAGATCACAGAGAGTATAAGATGAGGATCTAAACTTGGATTCTTTGGTCCCAAAGTCCATGTACTTTCCACTGCACCCCATTCCTAAGGTTAGCTAAGTAAGTGGAGTCAACACATAGGACTGAATGCTAGGCTGTGGAGTTAGCCTGTAGGCATCTCTCACCCACCCAGAGGTGTGAGCACTGGCGCTCAGAAACTTGAGGACATCCCCTCTCCAGGCACATGCGGTGGGACAACTAGGAAGAGATAACACCGAGCCCTGGGTTTTGAATTAGAGATGTGGGTTCAGCTGGCTCAGGGTTGTGCTTGGAGTCAGGAAGATCTGAGCTCAAATGCAACCTCTGACACATACTCAGTGTGTCACCCTCTGAGTAAGTCACTTAAGTTTCCTTATCTCTAGAATGGGGATGGTAATGGTGCCCATCTCCCAGAGTTCTTATGAGAATCAAATGCAGAGGCATGTGCAAAAGTACCTTTTAAGGACTCATATAATAGTGACTATAATCACATATAAATGCTATGTAGCCATTAGGAAGGTCTCAGTTTCCTCATCTGTAAAATGGGGGGATTGAACTTCATGGTCTCTAAAGTCCCTCCCAGTTCCAGAGCTAGGGTCTTGTGGTTCCCATCAGCTCTTAGTGCCCTCGGGCAGTTCTTTTCCTGGACTCTCCTCTGGCAGTCCCTGATCCTTCCCTCACTCTTCCTTCCCCTGTGGCAGCCTTTCTCCCTTCTTTGAAATCACCCACAGCCTCCACTTCCTTGAAGTTCCAGCCCAAGAGGAGTGATCACCCATTAACCCCGCACCCCCAGAAGCCTTCCTTGTCTGCATTCTTGAGAACAGTCTGTCTCTCCCTGCACTTGTCTGTGAAGGAATGTTCTCAGGCTGTTTAGTGTACAAGGTTTGACTAAGCAGGAGTCACAGGCCCTGGCCAGAAAAATCACAGAATGTTTCCAATCAAAAAGATCTTCCCCTGAATCCCATGTTCCCAACCTGGGAGGTCTCGATGAATCCTCTTTGAATCCCTCAGGTCTCATACCATCAGTCACCAGTCTTGGTGATTAAATCTCGGTCATTTCTCTCCCATCCATCCTTTCTTCTCTAATCAATCAAACATTTCTTTAACATCTGCTGCACAGCATTATGCTAGGCATGGAGAACACAAAGAGCAAAGTAAAACAACGTCTACTCTTGATGAGCTTACATTTTATCAGGAAGCAACAGAGAAAGAAATCTATATACAAGATAAGGACAAAGTCACTGGGTGGGGGTTGGGGGAAGGGCACTAGCAGGCAGGATGAGTCTGGAAAGACACTAGAAAATGACACTTGGGCAGAGTTTTAAAGGAAACAAATGTTCTCTAGGAGGCCAAGGTGAGGAGGGAATGAATTCTTGGCATGAGGCAGCCAGTACAAAAGCACGGAGGTGAGAAATAAACTGATAGGTTTATTTACATTATGAAGAACAACAAGAAAAGGCAGTTTGGCTGGATTGTAGTATGGGGAAAAGGAAGTAATAGGAGTAAGGTTGGAAAGGTAGCTGGGGCCAGGTTGTAAATGGCTTTAAAAGACGGACAGGAGTCTGTATTTAATCCTAGAGGTAGTAGGAAACCATTGTAGTATAGAATGAGGGCACTGGGTCATGGGGCCAGTCTTTGATGCATATGCAGATATTCCTTGCCTGATTTCAATCCCACTGACTACATGGAGAGTTCAGGGTTTGATACCATATGATGCCAGAAAGTCTTCCAATTTGCTATTGACTCTATGTTTGCCATGTAGGAATAAACAGCTTTTTCCCCAGAACCAGGTGAGAAAGTAACTGCCTCTCTCTCCCACCCAAACAGTGGTAGCTGTTTCTGCCTCACCTATTTAGGTGACCAAGAGATTGATATGCTCTGGCAGTAGCTTTCTGAGTATTGCAAGGTCTGGAGAGATGGTAGGACACCCCCCTCGCCCCTTGGCACTGAAGCAGAAGGGTCAGGAGAAAGGGTCAATCTCAACAAAGCCACCCAATCCAATGGAAAAGCAGCCAAGGCCAGTAGCAGTTCAACTCAGCTGAACATAAGAGCAACGTTCACATTACCACTGCCATTTCAGGCAGCAAAATTCAGGAGGACTCTCCAAGGGGAGAAAAGTTACTTTCAGGGTCAGGAATCTAGAAATATTTCTTTGACTCAAGTTTTCTCTCTACTTGTATACCACTACCTCTGTACTTTCTGTAAAGTACTTCCTTCTCTCCCCATGTACCTTGTATGTATTTGTGAGAAAAAGTGTCCTGGGGAAAATGTTTTGTACCAATTCTTCTTGCTATAACCTCTTAGTAAATCCCTCATCTAAAAGCTAACTCATGCCTACTAGTTTACTGTTAAAAGGGAGCACACCGGTGGTGGCCCATGAACAAATAGTACTAGATAGCCAGCCCTGCAAGGCTTCCCAAAGAAGCTAGAGAAAAGAGTAACCCTTCCATCCACTGGTCCTAGTTACCCTGCTTAGCCAAATAAGAGTCTTGGACTGGATGATCTCTCAAGTCCCTTTCATCTCTAATATTACAGGATTCTATGATTCTAAAATTCTGGGAACTCTTGATCCAGGGGATGAGATAGAGGTCAATATGAAGGGAAAGAAAGAGTAGGGGATTTTTCTCCCCTCTTCCCCCCACCAGGGAACCATAGTACTAGAAAGGACCTTGGGGAATCATTTTGTAAAGCATTCCTGAAGCTTACTTTCCAAGAAAACCTATCATGACACAGGATTCTTAGTATTGACAGAATACCTTGATATTCCCTGGTTCTATGAGAAGATGTCAATGCTAGTGATCTTCTCCCTTGCCTTGTAATACATAGCAGTTGGGGGAGGGGCGAAAATTGGCTTAATTATCTTTGTTTTGTTCCAGATTCTCAGTCTTGGAAGATCACAGAATATATCCCCCTTTTGTGGCAGGAAGAAGATGGGATAAAGGCAAGAATATTGAGCCTTGAGTCAGAAGACCTGGTTCCTTATTTAAAAAAATGAATACGTGAATGTTGAAAACTAAAAATAAATTAATTTTTAAAATTAAGAGAAAAAATATGGAAGACTTTTAAATTAATATTATGGTGATTTCTTTTGTTTCTATAGAATGTACATTTCCCAGTTTTACTTCCCCTCACCAAGAGGTATCACTCGTGACAAAGGATAAAAAAGAGAATAAAAACCTGTTCAGCAAAATTAACCAACACAAAAATTCAGACATTGTATGCAGTGTTCCACAGCCATATTCCCTCACCTCTAAAAAGTATCCCTTCTCATATCTCTTCTCTGGGGCTAAACTTGGTCTTTTCCAACCTCTCATTTTACAAATGCATAAACTGAGGCTTAGAGAATTAATTGACTTGAAAGGTCACATAGGTAGTATGGATCAGTGGTTGGATTTGAACCTGTGTCTTCTGATTCCAAATCTAACTCTCTCTCCCGGACTTCCCATGGGTCCCACAAGAGTTCGGAAAGGTAGAGTTGGGGATGGGGGAGTTCTGTATTCTTTACTGTCATGTCTTCTAAGTCAGTATTTGCAATTTCCTTTTTGCAGATATTTCAGTCCCCTGTTCGGATTAGTTTGGGAAAGACTGACCTAACTCAAACTCCTGACTTTACAGAACAGAAAAATTGAAACCCAAGTAGGGGAAGTGTCTTGTCTAAAGTCACACAGCTAATTAAGAGCAGGACTTGACCTAGAACCCAAATTTCCTGACCCCCAAATCCAACATTCTTTCTCTACACCACCTCCTTTTCTACTACCAAAGGGGAGGGAACTTCTCAATCAACAAACGTTTATTAAGTTCTTCGTACATGCCAGGTACTATGCTAAGTGCCTGGGATAGAAACAGAGTGAAATGAGTCCTGCCTTCAAGAAGCTTATATTCTATCTAAGAAGACAACATGTTTGTGTTGCATAATATAAACAAAATGAATAGAGGATGTTTGGGGAGGAAGGAACGTTAGCAATTAAGGGGATTCAGAAAGGCTTCCTATTGAAGGGGGCAGGTAGATTGAGTCTTGAAGGAAACCAAAGATTCTAAGATGCTGAGATGAGAAGAGGATCATCATGGATAATGTCTCAACTTGGGTGTGAATTGGGTTTAAGGGAGGCAGAGCTGTGCAAAGTCTCAGCCTCAGTCTCTCTTCCAGAGTCACGGAAGTCCAATGTAAGGACAAAAGTCAGGATGACTGGCAATGACTTGAGGTACAATGGATGACCTTGGCATCTTTGATATCTGATCAAGCTCTAAGGGCTCCACAGCCTTCCGCTTTGGCCACCTTCATGGTCGTTGGAACTAATTGTTTTCATCAGGAGAGAGATTGCCTTTCAGTCATGAGGGGTCAGCCAGTGCAGTCACATAGAAGGGAAATGATGGTGTGGAGTGTTCAGACCAGTGAGTAGGATGAAAAAGAGTCTGAAAGAGGTACTTGAAGGCATCAGGAGAAAAAGGCATTCTTGGGGAGTGGAAGGGAAAGAAAAGAGGAAAGTGTTGGAAAGGAGAAAGTAGGGGAAGGAAGGGGGAAGAGGGGAGGTTGGGAAACGTAAGAGAGGGGAGGATGAGGAGGGGAGAATTGAAAAGGGGAGAGGGGAGGAGAGAGAGTGATAGGATTGTTGGTGGATTTAATGGTCCAAATCCCAGGCTATTATGACAGAGAAAGTGTAGTAACCATATCTCTATGCAGACAACCCAGAGTTAATGAAAGCCTTCTCTAGGAGATCCAGTAGCATGGCCCCCCAAGTCAGCCAGGAATAATAAAGAGAAGATAAAAGGAAGAAAAGGAGGTATCATCTGAGTGCACCCAGACAGGCAGGTAAGGCCATCCAGGACTCGTTCTTAAGCAAAAGAAATGTATTAAATGCTTATTATGTACAAAGGATATTCAGTGGATAGAGCACTGGGCCTTGAGTCAGGAAGAATCATTTTCCTGAGTTCAAATCTAGCCTCAGACACTTACTATCTGTGTGACCCTGGGCAAGTCACTTCATCCTGTTTGCCTCAGTTTCTTCATCTGTAAAATGAGCTGGAGAAGGAAATGGCAAACCACTCTGGTATCTTTGCCAAGAAAACCCCAAATGGTATCCTTAAGACTGAAACAACTGAAGAACAACTGTGCTAAGTATCAGGAACACAGAGAAAAAGAAGAAACTGTCTCTTCCCTCAATCAGTTTACATTTTAACATGGGAGAAAACATGAATTAAGTTTATACAAGATATATCCAGAGTAGATAGAAAGTATCCTTAGAAAGAAAGGCTCCAGAAGCTGGGAGAAGGGGGGTCTGGGAGAAAGGAAACTAAGGAGCAGAGGTGAGGAGGAATAGTACTCCAGGCATTGGAAATAGCCAGTGCAAAGACATAGAGATGGGAAATGGAGTATGTAATGCAAGAAACAAAAACTGGGCACTAGAGCTGGACCATAGAGTGCATGGAGGAGAGCAAAGGCTAGAAAGGTAGGAAGAGACAGGTTATGAAGGTCTTTAAGTGAGAAATAGAGGAGTTCACATTTGACCCTGAGGGCAATAGGGAGCCACTGAAATTTATTGATTAGGGAGATGACACAATCAGATCTGAGCTTTAGGAAGGTCAGTTTGGCAGATGAATAGAGGATGGATTGGAGTGGGGTGGTGGGGGTGGGGAGAACGTTTAGGAAACTGTCACAGTGGTCCAGGCAAGAGGTGATGAGGTCCTGCCCTAGGATGCACCTACCACCTAAGAGGAAAGGAGAGACTGTGAAGGTAGAAAGGACAGCATTTAGCTTCTGCTCTTCCATTTAAGAAGAGAGGAAGAGGATATTTAATCAAAGCATCTTCCTTTTACAGATGAAGACTCTAAGAGCAGAGTGAGGAGGGGACTTACCCAGGGTCACACAAGAAGTGAGTGGTGAGATGGGGTTGGTCCAGGTCCTCAGACTCTGAAGCCAGGCAACTTTTCTCCAAGGAGAAGTTTTCTAAGTTCCAAGTTTGCCAGGTAGAAGGAGCTGTCTGGAGAAGGAAGGGCTGCCTCCCTCACGGGAGATCTTCCTGTGGAAGCTGGACGACATCTTGAAGGGCTGTTGAAGAGGGGTTTTTTGTTCAGGTACAAAGGCTTCTGAGGTCTCTTCCAGTTCAGAGAGTGCCATTCCATAAGGGTAGCCCCAGACTGGCCCAGAGTAGCTGTGGGACCTTAGGGAAGTGACTTAACTCCTCCATATATAAAATGAGAGGATTGGACTTTTTCTTCTTTCTTTCTTTCTTTCTTTCTTTCTTTCTTTCTTTCTTTCTTTCTTTCTTTCTTTCTTTCTTTCTTCCTTCCTTCCTTCCTTTCTTTCTTCCTTTCTTCCTTTCTTTCTTTCTTTTTTTTCTTTCTTTCTTTCCTTCTCCCTCACTCTTCTCATTTCCTTCTTCGGTTCTACCTTCCTCCTTTCTTTCCTTTTCTTCCCTCTCTCCTTTTCTTCCTCCCTTCCTCCCTTCCTCCTTTCCTCCTTTCCCTCCTTCCTTTTCTAGGTCACCAGTATATATTGAGATCCTCCGCTGTTCAGCCCTGTGCTGGGTTTTGTGGGGAACAAGGGAACATGTGAAGGCTGAGAAGTTTATAATATGAATGAAGCCAGATGAGTTCATCTGCAGGATCTGGCCATAAATGACCAGAACTGGGGCTTCCATTACCCTCTCACCCTTAATGACCCATGGAAAGATCAGGCTTTTTTCCCAAAAATCTTATGTGCTCATGAGCTGGCCTTGATCCTAGAGAGGCAGTGTGGGATAGTGGCTAGCACACTGGACCTGGAGTCAGGAAGACCTAGGGTCAAATCGTATGCAATCCTATCCTGTCACAAACTGAGCATAACTGCCTCCATCTTGGTAAAGTGAGCACAATTCGCCCCATCTTGTGTTAAGCATTAGCACACCAATTAAAGGACCTTGTTGCCATGCTCACCACTCCAATGACACCTTCCCGCCCCCCCCTCCCCCCAAGCCCCGAACATCCTGTGTAATAACATCTATACAGAGAGACGTCAAAGGTTTCCTGATTTCAGGAATCTGCTTGGTCATTCAGGTCAAGGTATCTTATCAAATCAGTCAGCCCTTGCAATATTCCGTCCCAATTCAATCTCCTTTCATTTGAAGCCTCCCTGCCCCCTTGTGCTTTAAAGATATATGATATAAGCTTTGTCATTTGGTTCCTGTGGGGAGTCTCCCAAAGGCTGGGTGGGGCTCTCTCACTGGTGAACTGAGTAAACCCCAAGACAAGTGTGATACTCTGCCAGCCTCTTTATTCCTGTGTCAACCACAGATACTTGTATAATAAGGGAATTGACTCTATGGACCTAGATGTCTCTTTCTGGATGACCATTATGCATGGTGATGCTATGAGGTAGGCATGGCACATCTGATTAATAAACCCATTCTATAGATGAAGAAACTGAAGCTAGAAATGGAAGATTTCTTAGGTCTCATGTAGGACATACAGCTCATTTTACACATGAAGAGACTGAGGCACAGAGCAGACATAGGATCATAGATCTTGAGATAGAATGTACCTTAGAGGGCACCTGGTCCAACTCCCTCATTTTACAACTGTGGCATGGACAGGACAAGTGACTTGCCCAGGATCTCTCACTCTATCAATAACAGAACCTGAATAAAGGCTCAGGTCTTCTGCTTCCATGCTAGGGAAGCACCTCTTAAGTCCCAGTCCAGTCCCCACATCTCAGAGACATTTCACAGAGGAAATTCACAGAACGGGCCTTATGGTGAGGTGGAGTAGTCACCTGCTTAGGGGGTGTGAGAAATATATTTGGAAAAGCATGGAATCGGTGTTTACCCAAAATATCCCCCCTCCACTCTCTCCACCCCTTCCCCCAATTCGACTTGCAGGCACGGTGCTGGAAATTTCCCATCCCTCCGTCTCCCTCTTCCAGCTAAAGGAAGCAGTGAAACTTCACCCACACCAGCGCCCTTAAATGTCATAGGGAGGGGGTGACATTTACAGCCCTGGTCAGCCATGGACAGTGCCTGGCACATAGTAGGTGCTTGATAGATGTTTAGCAGCTCACTGAAGATCTGAGCACCAATTTATTTTGGTGGCTCTGCCCTGGAGCTTGGCTCTCAGGAGGCTAGACATGGCACAATGGAGAAGGGGGGAGGGAGAAAGAAGGAAGAGCTAGAGATCCAAGTTGGGGGGGCACTCACTGACTGCAAGGAGCAGGGTGTGCAAGCACGGTTGTCCCCCATTTTAAGATAAGGAGACTCAAGCTCAGGGAGATTAAGTGGGCTGTCTAGGTTCATTCATGCAGGTCTGGATTTTCAAGGGTCATCCAATCCAATCCTGTCATTGGAGAGAGAAGGAAATGTGACTTAAGGTCACATAGATAAGAATAGTAGAACAAAAATTCAAACTCGGGGCCTGGGCTCTTTCCACTGTGCCACATTGAATCATCAATCTTCACAGACCTAATCATCTCGCCCAACCCCCTCCTTTTACAGATGAGGAAACTGAGGCTGGGAGCCGCTAATTAACTTGCTCAAAGTCATATGAGTAATAACTAGGATCTTAGCATCATAGAAGAAAACTTCAAGGTCTTCTAATTCAACTCTCAAATTTTACAAATGAGGAAACTGAGACCCGGAAAAGCTAAGGGATTTGCCTGGAGTCATACTCAATCAATTCAACCCAACAAGTATTCATTAAACACCTGCCACGCTACAGACACTGGGCTCAGTGTTGAAGGTACAAAAATAAAAATAAAACAGTCCCTGTCCCCAAGCATCTTACATTCTATCACAAGTGATAGGATCAGAATTTGAATCCAGCCCCTCTGATTTCTTTCCCTTGTACCACACTTCCCTTAACACAGCTAATACATTTCCAGTTCAAGATTTTCATTTATTTTCTCACTCAGGGTTCAGGGTTCTACCCACTATATCACACTATTGCTTCGAAGGGATTTCAAGAACCCTAAAGGACAAAAGTCTCTACTTTATATTTGTGGCATAGAGATAAAAGGGGATGGTGGCTTGGAGAAGGGGGAGGTGGGGTTGACAGGGGAAAAAATGAAAATAGCAATCCACTCCCTCCTGAGAAATGCCTCCACCATGCACTGCTCATTTCCTGTTGTCCTTCTGACCCAAAATCAATCCACAGTGTTTTCTTTCCCCTTCTATAAATACCTTCCTCCCAGCCTTGATACCAAGGCCATTCTCCTCCCTCCCTCCCTCCCTCATTCTCTCATACCCAGCCCTTCCCTCTGCTATGAATGGTGGGGAGAGGGTTGGGGTAAGTGATGACACCTAGTCTAAGCTTTTCCTCCAAGCTGGTTGGATAGTTTCTAGTGTTTGGTGATGGGGAAATGTTCCATTAGACTGTGAGGTCCTTAAGAGTAGGTACTGTCTAGTATGGTGTCTAGCACATAATAGATACTTAATAAATGCTTGTTAGTTGACTGGCTACCAGCCATCATACTCTCCACCACACCCACATGACAAACTCTCTCTTACTTCTTCCTCTCCCTCATCCCTAATGCCAAGTATATGCTAAGTTCTATTGATTCTATTTGTTTTAATGAGGGTCCTAGGGAAGCTACATGGGGCAGCAGCTATCTAGCTAAGTCTTGGAGTTTGGATGACCATTCAAATCCTAGTGTTCACCCATAAGCACTTGTGAAGCTAGGTAAATCATTTTACATTTTTTGTGCCTTAGTTTTCTCTTCTCTAAAATAAGGAGGTTGTACTTCATGGCCTCTGCTATTCCTTCCAGCTCTAAAATTTATGATCCTTCATGTTGTCTGTTTGACAACAAAAGGGTCATTTAATCTTTAAGTACCCCTAGACTGCCGTCTAAGTCTTTCCATTTCAAAACCAGTGCTGATCTGCTCTGGGAGAGTGAGTCTCTCACCTGGCACTCCCTACACAGGTTCAGTAGATAAGGAAGAGGAGAAAGAGAAAGAAGAGCTAGAGAAAGAAGGAGAGGAGAAAGTGGAAGAGGAGGAAGAGGAGAAGGATATGGCAGCTAAGTGGAGGATTGACTGGAGTGGGGAGAGACTTGAGGTAGGGAGAGTCATAGATGAGTTGGATATGAATGTTAGTGAAGAGAGTTCCCACAACTGAACAAGGGGCAAAGAAATCTCATGTCTTTCCCATATTTGGTGTTTGTGTGCATATCGTCTCCCCCTACTAACAGTATGTTCCTTCAGAGACAGGAATTCATCTGCAAATCTCTCATGCATCCTCAGAGTTCAGTAGATGACAAAGAAACAAAATGGTTTTGAAACCAATGAAACGTGAGGCAGACTTGTTCCCTGGCAGTGCCTGATCCCACTCCAAGCCTACACTGCTAATGAAGAATGATCCTATTTAAAGAGCCTTGGGGGGAGAAGGGATAAACACTGCCCATCTTTTTTCTCCATCCCCTCCCAGCTCACCCCCCAATTCCTCTCCATCTCCTCCAGCTTACTGTCCTGTCATCCCACCCCAGAGACCTTGTTGCGTTGCAAGGGATGAGCCTCTGTCAGTCAGCCTTTCTGAAGGGCCATTTATCTGAGCAATATATTTGTGAGTTCTAGAAAGGCCCCTCTTCCAAATACCTCCCTCACTAGTGCCTGAGAGTGAACCACTAGAGAGTTTTACTTTCTAGAGACCTCAGCTTCCTCCTCTGTAAAATGAGGGGTTTGGACCAGTTGACCTTTGAAGTCTACTCTAGCTCTAGCTCTTTGAGTCTATGATTTGAAATCACTTTCCATTCTCTCTGCCTCACTTTCCTATCTGAGTAAAATAAGAGTGTTGGACTAACTGGCCCCTAGGGTCTCTTGGGGCCATAGATTTGTGATTTTTTCTTTCCACAAAGAAATTGTCCTTCTTTAAAATGTAAATCCTTTAAGAAGATTTAACACCTTGTCAGCATCAGTCACTAACACCTTGGTGTAAATTATTTTACTGGTCCGTTTCCAATGGAAATTTTTAGGTTGAAGAGGGTACGAGAAAGGTAAGGCCACAAGAGAATAATAATAGCTTACATTATAATTCTTTAAGGTTTAAGCAGCCCTTTTCTCTACTGCAGGAAAATACCATTTTTACACATGAGGAAATTTAAGTTCAGAGAAGAAAATTGACTTGTCCAAGGTCATAAAGCTAATGATGCCCATAGCTAGGACTTGAGCCCAGTATTCTTGTACTCAAGATTTTCCCACTACCTTCCTCTTCATCCATTTTAGAGCATGGATTCTTCCCCCTGTACCCTAGTCAGGACCTTAGATATCTAGTCCTCTTCTCATTTTAGAGTTGATAAAATTGAGTCTTGGAGAGGTACAGTGCCATGAACCACAGGTTACAGATGTGGGATTCACATCTTACCATTAAGCTGGAGCTCTTTCAATAAACCACACCACTTCAGAAAGCCCAGAGGACAAATTCAAAGTTCTAGGACCACAGATTTAGACCTAGAGGGGACCACAGTGACTACCTAGCCTATTGCCCTCATTTTACAGATGAGGAAACTGAAATTGAGAGGTTAAAGTATTTAGGATCATACTATCAGAGATCTCCTGGTGGAAGGGACTTCAGTTACCAACTCTACCCTCCACATAGGTGGAAAATGGGCTAGATTTGTATTCAGAGAACCTGGGTTCAAATCTCAGCTTTCCACTTCTCTATGTGTGTTCTTGGAGAAGTCATTTAACTTTTCTTCCTCCTCCATAAAATCAAAAAGTTAGACTAGCAAGAAAGCTTTAGAACCAGCCCAGCTCTGAGAGGTTGCTCTAAAGTGTCTCCTACCTTTAAAGTCTGCTCTGGGAGATGAGGAGGGGGAGGGAACAGAGCAAACCCTTAGTAACTCTGGGGCTTCAGGAGGCAGTCCCAATTACATTGAACTGGGAGGGAGGAGACTAGAGCTCATGGTCCCTGATGGGACCCTAGGCAAAGTCACCTTATCTCACAGGGACTAAGTCCTAGTTTGCAAAGCAAGGACGGGTAATCTTTGAGGCTCCTTTAGATACAGACATCCCATGTTATCAGGCCCTTCCAATTCTGAACTTTCATGCTCTCAACTCCTTCCCTGGGCAGTAACACTCCCTGTTCTAAGGCCCCTCCAAGCTCTGGCATTCTCTGTTCTAAGGCCCTTCCCACCTCTGACATTCCTTGTTCTAAGCTCCCTCCCACCTCTGACGTTCTTGGACATGGCAGAAGCTATCTGCTTCAGGTCAGGGCTGGTGCAGCCAGCCCTTTTCAGTTCCTCCCTTTCCACCTGTTGGAGGGGAATGGCCCAAGGGGAAGCTCTTCCCTGGAAACACAGTTGTTTTATTCAGTCATCTCATTTGTTCCCTAGAAAACAAGTTAGGCAGTGAAGGTGTTGCCACCCACCTCAAAGCTTCCCCGTTCTTTCACCTCCCTTCTTACTGGCTTCTCTCAATCTCTCCTTCTTTTCTCCTCCTTCCTCCCACCTCCTTCTTTCTTACATGCAGAAAAATAGGTGCCCATCAATCACAGCCTGTTTGGAGTGACAGTGATGGAGTCATCTCCCTCCTCCCCCTGCAGCAGCTGCTCTGGAAACTGAGCTGAGGCAGGCTTGGTCCTGGGCCATCATGGGACCCAACTCCCACGTTGCTGCTGTCATGAAATTCCTGGAAGTCTGTTTTGAGTTACACAGGAAGAAAAAATATATATTTAAAGTGCATTTTCTCTAAAAGAAACAAACACATAAGCAAGCAAGCCAAGAGTGTTATGCTTACTATTATTTTAAAAGCAAACTAAAATGGTGATCTCAGAGGCTTGCCCAAGATCCCACGGCTAGTCAATGGTCCAACCTGGACTTGTATTCAAATCTACTGACGTGGATTCCAATACTCTTTCCATCACACAGTGTTCAGAAAAGACCATACAAACCTAGAATCTTAGAAACACCATAGAATCCTGTCTTAGAACAGGAACAAAGGAATCTTGGGATCCCAGGATTCCAGATTTGTTGAATCTTAGAAACAAATTCATAAAATCCTGGAATCTTAGAATAGAAATAATGGAATGCTGAAATCTTAAAAATCCTAGATTCGTGGAATCTTAGAAGTCCAGCTATATAGCTATGAAATCCTAGAATCTGAACATCCTACATTCCAACAGTCTTGAGAAACAGCCTTGGAAGAGACTTGAGAGGTCATCATTTCACCAATTCAGCAACCCCTCCCTGACAATTGGTCAGTCTGTCTCTGTATAGAACATTTCTAAGTGACAGGTTTGGGGATCATTAGATCATAAATTTAAATCTGGTTACATAGTCCACCTGCCTCATTTTTCAAATGAGGAAACTGAGGCTCAGATAGGGCCAAGGTCCCAAGGGCAGTAAGTGGAAGAGCCATGATTTAAACAACATCTAAATTCTTAACACCATGGTTACTATACCAGCCTCTGTCCAGCATGGTGAGATGTCATGGTGCTACGTTTGGCTCCACTAAATAGGGGGTGTTGGCCACCTGCTGAAACTGGATGAAGAAACACCTCCATCTATGTCCCTTCTCTACCCTACCACCTCCAACTGTCATGAAGGAAGTCTTGTACTAGGAAGCCATTCCACTCTGTTATTCAGTTCCCTGGTCTTCATAAAGGCAGGAGAGATTTATTAAGCCCTAATGGTGATCCAAGGGAAGATAAAAACAGTCATTCCCCTCAAGGAGCTCACAGCATAAGGGGGACAATATGTCAGTAACTAGTACATGTACAAGATATAGACAGAAAGTCATCCTGTGGCAGCTGGGGACCAGAGGTGTCCTGCGTCAGAGGGGCTCAGAAGACCAGGATCCGAGCCCCCAACCCGTCTCTTATTACCTCTGTGTTACTGAGCAAATCGCTCTGCAGTACAAGGAGGGAGCAAGACAAGATGATGTCTAAGGGTCCTTCCAACTCCCATCCTCAAAGGCAGGCCCTTTGGGTCTTCTATTCCTCTTCCATCCTTACCCATCAAGTCTACCCCAGGATAGGTTCATATGGCACTTTACATTCATTCCTTATCTCACTGAATCCTTACAGTAACCCTGGGAAGTTGGCAGTACAATCATCCCCATGTATCGGAGAGAAAGCTAAGACGCAGTTAAGGGGAAGGGACTTATTCTCCATCACATGGCTTTTAAGGAAGCCAGAGCAGCTGAGTTATGGGGGTGGGAAGACAGAAGTCACCAGCCTCCCTCACGTTCCAGGGCTGCCTGAGTATAGCAAGTCGATGCAGGCAGAAATAGACCCTCTGGGGGGCATTTTAGGCCCATGACATTTGGCCCATGACCCTGAAACTTGTAGATTGCTGGAAATAGGACCACAAAATCCTGGAATACTAGAGACAAGACCAGAACATCTAGAATCTTAGAATGCTATATACAAGGGGAAGTAAAGAAAGCCAGGGATTTCTTTGCAGCTGAGTAGGATAGCTGGGTGAGAGGGAGGGGTGGGTGGGTCTGTTTTTCCTGGGTATCTTTCCCCTTGCATTTCTATTATACTGGGGAAGTCTTTTTGTTAGACTATGCTGAGAGATGCCTGAGATCTCTAGCCCGGAAAACACCAAAGGTCTGAGCAATGATTCTGTGCTATCAGGCTAATTAAAAGCAACTATGTCTTTGAAAACACCATCTGAGTCTTTACGACTGACCCTCTTCTTTGTATCAGAGAGCCAGGAACACTAGCATCAAAATTTGACCACAGATCATGATTTCAAGTTCAGTACAATTTATCCGTTATTCAATTTGATACAATTCAATAAGTGTTTTTAAACATGTGCTTAATTAAGCATTATTATTTCCCACCAGAGCTCCCCTTTGGAACAAAGAAATAAAGTTAAGCAAAGTAAATCAACACATTGGTCACATCCAAAAATATAGACTTGTTCCATCTCTGTAGCCCATTACCTCTCTAGCCAGTCAATAAGTCAATAGGAATCAGTCAGTAAATATTTAATGAATGCCTTCTATGTGTTAGATATTATTCTAAATACTGGGGATACACATAGGAAAAAAGAAAGATGGTCCATACAATCTAACGGGGGGTAACAAAACACAAAAGAGGCAGAAGGCATGTTTGGAATATTCTAGGTTTCTAAATTTAGAGTTAGAAGGATCTTTAGAAGCCATCAAGTCTAAATCCTCACTTTACAGATTAAGAAAATCAAGCCTAGAGAGGTCGTTGGACTTGCCTAGCATCACAGAGCTAGCATATGTATGAGGTAGGATTTCAACTTAGATTTTCCGCACTCTGAGTCCAGCCTTCTATCCCCCATATCCCCTAGAGGTCCTCAAATCTAGCTCTTTCATTTTACAGATGAGGAAAATTAGGCCCAGGGAAATGAAGAGAATATTCCTTCTTGCCCTAGATCTAGGAAAGTGTCTCAGGTAAGTCTGTTCATTTCTCTGGGACTCAGTTTACTTCCCCGTGGGGTCCCTTCTGACAATGCACAGGCTTTGGACAAGGGAAGAGGAAGGCAAAGGAGGAAGCTACCCCTTCAGTTGTCACCCTTAGGGCTTTGGGGTCTTGGATTAGACAAAAATGAGCCAGACTATCCTTTACTCTTCTATTCACCTTGGGCATCCCTAGCCTTCTATGCCTACTGGGCAATCCAACCTTACTGCCCACACAGAGCCTAGATGCTGATGAGGAAGACAAACCTCATATCCAGGAAGGAATTCTTATTCTCCAATAGGATAGACAGGAGAGAACTGCTTCCTAGGACCAATAAGAATTAAATGTAGCTCAGCTCAGCAGCACAGTGTGATAGAATTGAAATTAAGATCCAAGTTTGCATCTTTCCCTACATTCCCTAGTTGTGTGATCCTGGGCAAGTACCTTAATCTCTTTAATTTCCTCATCTGTAAAATGGGGATACTAATAGCCCCTACCTCCGATATGATTAATATTTATTAAATACCTCCTGTTTGCCAGGCAGAGTACATCTTCATCCTTACCCCAGGGGTATTTTGGAAAACCTTGTCCTTCCCTGGTAAACCAGCATAGGGCAAATAAATTATTCATTGATTTTACGCTGTTGCTTGCCTTCTCTGTGATTGTCTCTGCTCGCATACATGACACCCCATCACCCATGTCTGCCTTCATACAGGCTGGATGAACCCCCTCCCTAGGGCGCAGTCCTTGCTCCCACTGACTTGAAGAAGCCCTATTTCCCTTCACATCTCAGATCATATGGCACCTCTGCCTGATTCCCCTAGCTCAGTAGTTCTCAAAGTATGGTGCAGAGAGGAGGAGGGGTCCGCCCTTGGTTGTGGTTTAGTCCATGCCTCATTTTCCCCCTCCATAAAATCAAGGGCAGTTGTCCTCAGCCCCTATGGTTCCTTGCAGCTCTGCTCCAATGTTCCTACCCAGTGTACTTTCCACTGTGCCACAAGAAATCCTTAGCCAATTAAAATGATTTCCTTTCCTCTGTGGTTAAGTAATAGAGCAGCCACCTCAGTAGACCAGAGCTAATGTTTTAGAACACACATATTGACAGAAACACACAAAGGAGAAACATGGAGAAATGCAAGGCACACACACACACACACACACACACACACTCACACACACGGCACATGAGTACTCCACACTCTGAAGGCGGTGGAGATCAACACTCCTGCACACGTGCCTGAACCCACACATAAGCTCCCAACCAGTAAACACATGAGGCTTTTGCCAAATATAATTAACACCTAAATTCCTCCAACTACCTACCATAGAACCAAAAAAAAAAAAAAAACCCCAAAAAACCCAACCGTGAACACATGAGGCTTTTGCCAAATGTAATTAATACCTAAATTCCTCCAACTACCTATGATAAAGCCAAAGGCCAACAGTGATTCAAAGGCAAATATTTTCCACATCAATGGGCCTCATTTATTGCGTGATCCAGGATTGAATATCCCCTTCTCCCTCAGCTGCTCTCTAAGCAAGCAAATTAACCTTTCTCCTGCTGATGGATTCCTCCCCAGCTCCCCAGAAGGTGGATGAAGGCATTCATCTGTCCTTTCACTTCAAACCAAATGATACTTGCATTCCAGGGTTCACTGGTCTGTCCTCTCTCTTTTGCCTTCTTCCCCTTTCCCATTTCTATGCCCTCTCCATCCTTTCCTTCTTCCCATCCCCCCTTCCTCTTCTTTTTGAGTTCTGGTACCCCATGGGCTTTTAGATTTAAACCGAGAAGGGGTGGAACCAAGATGGCAGAGGGGAAGGACAGACCTCCTCTAGCTCTCCCCCCATAGATCATAAAATACCTGTTAAAAAATGACTGTAAACAACTTCTAGAGCAGCAGAAACCACAAAATGATAGAGTGAAACAGACAGCCTGGAAAGTTGGCAGGAAAGGTCTATCACACTGGGCTCAGAGTGGAGCACAAGTCAACCTGGGCCACATGGAATGGACAGGACAGGAGCAGGCTTCAGGGCGTAGATTCATAGGTAGCAGCTGCAGTTCCCAGATTTCTCAGCTCACAAACACTCAGGACAGATCCAAAGGTCAGTTAGAAAGCTCTTTCATCTGGTTGAGAGGGGAACTCAGTCTGGCCCCATCCCCAACCCCAGCCCCAGGTAGGCAGCAGCCACTGTGGCAACAGTGTCCACTTTTGGAGCCCTTGGCCTAAAGACCCTGGGGGAATTGAGAAGCTGATCTAAATCTCAGCCCTGAGTGGCAGTTCTGGGATAAGGAGGAGTGCTGGCATGGAGGAGCTGGTGGTGGCTGGGGAGAGGGAATCCTACTCACAGTTCCAGGGCAGAAAAGAGTGCTTGTGGATGCTCGCAGGCCAGGAGAGGAGTAAACTCATCTGCCTTGATTGTGCTACCTTGGAGGAACTGAGAACTTATAGTTCCACAGAGTATACCCTCCATTTGACAAAGGACTCAAAAGCCAAGTGACTGACTGGGAAAATGCCCCCAAAAGGGAAAAAAATAAGACTATAGAAGATTACTTTCTTGGTGAACAGGTATTTTCTTCCATCTTTTTGGATAAGGAAGAACAATGCATACCATCAGAAGAAGACATCAAAGTCCAGGCTTCTACATCTAAAACCTCCCCCAAAAATGTGTGCAATGGTCTCAGATCATGGAAGAGCTCAAAAAGGAATTTGAAAATCAAGTAAGAGAGGTGGAGGAAAAAATGGGAAGAGAAATGAGAGCAAAGCAAGAAAATCATGACAAATTCACAGAATGTAGCAGATCATGTTTGTGTGTGTGTGTGTGTTTTTGTGTTTCATGTTTTGATTTGTTATATGATTTCTTCCATTTATTTTAGTTCGACCACATAGCATGACTATAGTGAAAATGTGCTCAATAGGAAAGTATATGTAGAACCTATACAGAATTGTATGCTGTCGTGGGAAGGAGGGGGGTAGTGAGGGGTAGGTGTGGGGGGGATAAAATCTTAATTTTATGGTAATGATTGTAAAACACTAAAAAAAAAATTAAATTAAATTAAAAAAAAAAAGAAAATCATGACAAGCTAGTCAACGGCTTGCTAAAGGAGACCCAAAGAAATGCTGAAGAAAACAACACTTTTAAAAATAGACTAACCCAAATGGAAAAAGAAGTGCAAAAAGTCAATGAGGAGAAGAAAGCTTTAAAAAACAGAATTGGTCAAATGGAAAAGGAGGTTCAAAAGCTCACTGAAGAAAACAGTTCTTTAAAAATTAGAATGGAGTAGATAGCAGATAATGACTTTATGAGAAACCAATAAATTATAAAACAAAACCAAAAGAATGAAAAAATAGAAGACAATGTGACATATCTCATTGGCAACATAACTGACCTGGAAAATAGATCTAGGAGAGATAATTTAAAAATTATTTTCCTACCTGAAAACCAGGATCAAAAAAAGAGCCTAGACATTATCTTCCAAGAAATTATCAAGGAAAACTGCCCTGATATTCTAGAACCAGAGGGTAAAGTAGAAATGGAAAGAATTCACTGATTATCTCCTGAAAGAGCAAAATTTCGCAAAATTTCAGAGTTCCCAGATCAAGGAGAAAATATTACAAACAGCCAGAAAGAAACAACTCAGGTACCATGGAAATACAATCAGGATAACACAAGATTTAGCAGCTTCCACACTAAGGGATTGAAGGGCTTGGAATATGATATTCCAGAGGTCAAAAGAGATAGGATTACAACCAAGAATTACCTACCTTACTGAGCATAATACTACAGGGGAAAAAAATGGTCATTCAATGAAATAGAGGACTTCCAAGCATTCTTGTTGAAAAGACCAGAGCTGAATAGAAAATTTGACTTTCAAATACAAGAATCAAGAGTAACATGAAAAGGTAAACAGGAAAGAGAAGCCTTAAGGAACTCATTAAAGTTGAACTGTTTACATTCCTACATGGAAAGATACTATTTGTAATTCATGAGACCTTTTAGGGTAGTTAGCAGTAATATATATGTAGGCATGTATGGGTATGTATGTATGTATATATTATATATGCATAGGTATGAATATGTACATGGGTGTATGTGTGCATGTATGCATATGTGTACATACATATGTATGTATGTGCATGTATGTATATACATAGACAGAGGGCACAGGGTGAGCTGAATGTGAAGGGAGAATATCTAAAAATAATCAAATTTACTGTTGAATGGAATGCACCGGGAGCAGAAGAAAGGGAGAGGTGGAATGTAGTGAATCATTTCACATGGAGGAGGGAAGAAAGAACTTTTACAGTGGAGGGGAAGAGGGGGGAGATGAAAGGAAATGAGTTAGCCTTGCTGTCATGGGATTTGGCTTAAGGAAGAATAACACACTCAATTGGATATGAAAATCTATTTTACCCTGCTGGAAGGAAGGGGGGAAAGGGATAGGAGAGGGAACATAATAGAAGGGACAGTAAATTGGGGAAGGGGATAAGCAGAAGCAAGCACTACTGTGGGAGGACAGGTCAGGGGAGAGAATGGAATAGATTGAGAGCAGGATAGGACAGAGGGAAATGTGGTTAATTTTTTATAACATGACTGTTACAAAAGTGCTTTGCATTGTTACACATGTATAACCTATATTGAATTGCTTATTTTCTCAGTAGGGGTGGGTGGGGAGGGAGGGAAAAAATATGGAGCTTTGTTAATGAATGTTAAAAACTGTTTTAGCACGCAACTGGAAATTGATATATGGGCAATGGAGTATAGAAATCTGTTTTGCCCTACAGGAAAAGAGAGGGGAAGGGGAATGGAAGAAAGGTGGGTGGGTGGTGGAAGGGGGGACAGACTGGAGGAAGGAGTGTATGGGGGTGCATGCTGTCCTGGGGTGGGGGTGGGGAGAGATGGGGAGAAGATTTTGAATTCAAATTCTTGTTGAAGTGAATGTTGAGAACTGAAAAATAAATAAATTATTTAAAAAACAAAGATTTAAACCAAGAGGTAAAAGTGTGCTGGTAAACATTTAGCAACTGGTTCCTTGAAAAGACTTTTAAGATGACTATTTTCTCCATCACTTTCTTAAGCTTAGATAAGCATCAGAATAATCAATCAAGCCCTGGTTTACTTTGCTTGCCAATTTCTGAGGTGTAAACGCTCACACTGAAAATTTAACAATCAGCTCGGGCTAGCTGGGAGCACACCCCTAGGGTCTCTAAGAGACCTTAGATATTAAGCTGCGGAATTCTTGGGGTGGAGCACGGCAGTGAGTTTAGAAGCCAGGTCAATTAATAGAAATAAAGAGCACACTTTCCCTTCTATGCCAGAAGGGAAAGAGAGTAAGAAAAAGTGAGAAAAGTTCATGTAAATCAACCTGGAGATCCAAAGTGGAGGTAAGTCCCCATTCCACAAACATTTATATTGTCTTTCATGAGCAACATTCTATGCAATAATCCCACAGAACAACTATTTAGGAACAGAGAGTCAGAGATTAAGAGCTGGCAGGGCTCCACCTCATTTATAGAGGAGGAAATTGGGGCCCCAAAGGTTCTTTCCCATGACCACAGAGGGGACATTTGAGTGAGGATAGTAACTCTGAAACCAGAACTCCCTTTACTCAAGTACATATATAAAACATTAATATATTTTCCCTTTTCCCCTCCTTCCCTTTTACTCTCCTTTTTATTCTTTATAATCATATGGCTTTTGTTGTTTTTGCTATTCACGTGATCAATTAGCTTAGACAAGTCTGGGAACATTTAACCTCTCCTTTCCTTTTCTCCTCCCTCCTTCTTCCCTTACCCATCTTTGTCAAGTGAGATAATATTTGTGAAGTACTTCATAAAGTGCCTGGCACATAGTAGGCATTTAATAAATGTTCCTTCTCGCTTCTTCCTTCACATTTTCTGTTCCTCCTTCTTCCTTTTCCACTCCACTCCCTTGCCCTTCTCCTTTTATCATCCCTCCACCATCTTTTCTACTCCTTCTACCTTTCTTCCCCCTACCCCTTCTCCTCCCTCTTTTCCTTCTCCCTCTTCTCCATCATCTCCTCCATCCCCTTTTCTTCTTCCAACCCCACCCTTTTCTTTCCCTCCTTCCTTCACTTTTCCTTTCCTTTCCTCTTTTCACTCTCTCTCTCCTCCCTTCCCCTTCAAGTTTCCCCACTTTCAGCCCACTCCCAGATAGATGAAACAAAGCTATTTGGTGAGAAGTGGTGAGATGAGCCCGGACATGTCACAGAAGGCTTAGCTGACCTGCTAGCCCAGGAATACAGTGCCAAGTATAGCTAGGGATGGATGATTCTCAGGCACTTTCTTACCTCCTAGTAATCTCACTGAGTGCTCTTTGAGCCTGATGCTAGGATCTTCCCCTGGCACCTTGTAACTAACCCCAGTGTTCTAGGACTTGGTTGAGCCATTGCATTCCAACCTTCTATATCCCTCACCTCAGTTCCTGTTGACTGTATCCCGTCAAGGAGCTGGCTCCACACCTTGCCCAGACACTCCCTTCCAGTCAACTCTTTAGTTCCAAGGACCAGCCAGGCTTCAGGCCAGGTCTACTGGGGTATAGGTTTCACCCGGGGGAGAAGAATATGAAGGCATCACAGCCAATGAAGCAGCTGCCTCTTCCATATCAATCCTGGTCCCTTCTGCTGATGCTCAAACGCTAGCCTTTGGAATTGCCTATTCCTTCTCTCTTAGTTGCTGGCTGGTGGCATTGGACCTAAAAAGGCAGCATGGTTAGTAGAAAGACTATAATATAGGAGCCTGTAATACCTATCTTCCATAGTTGTTATGGGGAAAAAAAGGTTTATCAATATTAAAGTGCATGGTGGAATGGAAAGGCTACTGAGTTTGGAGTGAGAAGACCAAATCCTGACTCTGCCCCTAACCCCTAACCATATGTGTGACTTTCAGCAAGTCACTTCCCCTTCCCAGGCCTCAGTCTCCCCATCTGCTAAATTACCTTTCTGAGGTGACTTAATGGTAGAAGTATACTCCAGACTTCCCACCCAGCTAGTGACCAAGACCCTGATAGAAACCACAGAGCTGAAATAGGGTGGGATGCGTGTTTTGGGAACTTCTATTGGAGAGAATATCTATTAGAGAAAGTAAAGCGCAGATCAGCCCCTCCTCTCCCCTCCTTGGGAGGAGCTCTCTCTTCTTCCCTCTCTCAGCAATGCCTTTTACATAAGGTCCTTCCTGATCTCCTTAACTTCTAGGAAACCCCTTAATCACCTTGTGCTTTGAGTTTTTTAATACATCACAGATCCAGAGTTGGCATGGTGCTCAGAAGCTATCAAGCCTCACTAGCTCCCCAACCTCAGGTCAGAAAACTGGGGACCAGGAACTCCAAGTCACCAATTTACTCCAGGTCATACAGATGGAAAGGGTCAGTTCAATAAGTAAGACCAGATTCAGCTTCTTAACTGCAAGGGCAATGAGAGTCTAATGACAGATACAGTGGGCGTCCATGGTGGAGTAGGTCGAGTCCTGAGGGTCTTTTAATCAGGAAAACCTGAACTTGAATCCCACCTCAGATACTCACTAGCTGTGTGATCCCAGGAAAGTCACTTACTTTCTCTGGGTCTCAGTTTCCCCATCTGTAAAGTGAAGGGGACTGGTCTTGATGGATTTGGAAGTCTCTAGAACTAGGCTCCTATGATTCTGATAGGCAAAAAGAAGACGGAGGGAGGATTCTACAGAATCCTAAGCTAAGTACATGTACCTGGAAAGGGTCTTAACAGAGTCTCATATTTTACTAAAGGACATAAACAAGAGCAGATACCAACGTGAGTACCAAAAAAATGTCCCCAAAACTCAGGATGAACACTCAGGACAACAACGACAAAGATTTTTTTTTTTTTTTAGAAATCTATGTTGAGGAAAGAAGAAAGATCAAAGGAGGGATAGGAAGGCTGGTGAGAATGAGTCAGATGATAACAACAAATGATGAAAATAAAGGTAAAATTACTCAATTTCTATTTTGCTTCTATTTTCTCCTCCAAGGATAATGACCAGTCCTCCTATCCTAGCCTTATTAATGCCCTACTGATCACTTTCCTCAGAGTGACTGCTTTTCTTTTTTCTCCACCACTAACTCCCACTCCCCACCATGACTCACAGCAGACCTCACAGAGAAGTCTGAGACAATGTGACAATCCTGGCCTCAGTTCCCATCATCCTCCACTCCTCAGAACTTCTCTGTATTCCCCTCTGCACTATGCTGGGCTCACAAAAGAAGGATTCTTAGTCTTTTTCTAAGACTATGCCCAACCATCTTTGATCCTATCCAGCCTGGGCTCCTCTTTATCTCATGAACCTTTAATCTCTCCTCTTCTGGTTCCATCCCACCTACTTAAAAACATATTCAGATATCCTCAATTTAAAAAGAAAGCCTTGTTCAACACTTCTAGGTAGGAGATATGGGAGTTTCTCAAGAACAAAATTTTAGTGATACAAACACAAATGATTGTGTTGAGAAGAAAAGATGGCACAGTCTAAAGAGTGGTGTGAATCCACAGGGAACTCATTGACCAAGTATAGTTTAGTTTAGTTTTTAAAAAACATGTACAAGATATAGAAGGAAGGGCACGTAGTGATGAATGAACACAAAAGAATGTTATGGTTTTGTAAGAACAGCATCGAGCGCTAAAGCTCAGTATGAGCTGAAGTTGGGAGCAAACCCTAAAGGCAATGGAAATAGTTCTTTGGTAAGAAGAGAGAACAAAGAAACTTGCTACTGAGGGTGGATAAGATGATAATAATGGATGTTAAGGTGAAGGTAAAACTGCATAACTCTTATTTTGAGTACCACTTTTGAGTGGTACTCAGAAAGATAGAAAAAAGAATTATTATTTATTATAACTACATAATATAAGAATATATATTATATATAATGTGTATATATAATAGCTATATATGTATATATATACTAGGAGTATTTAAGATTTGATTGTTTTAATCATTGGATATTTGGTTAAGGTTTTAATCATGGGATATTAGTAATACAACTACTATAGTGTGAGAGATGTATGGGGTGTTGAGGAAGACTAGAGGTAAAGGCTCACCAAGTTCTTTTCAGAGTTGCTCATCCACCTTTGGTGTCCGGTTGGTCACTCAACTCTCACCAGTGACTCCGAAATGCTGTAGCATGCACAGCAGATACAGTCCTGTAAACCGTTTCAGCAGATGGGCCAAATCAGCTTGAGAGTAACCTAGGGGTTTCAAACCTATTGGTGAGTTAAGGGAGTGTCTACCCCAAGCATGTGAAGACTTCCCCTAGAAAAATAGACAGATGAGAACCATTTGTTCCAACAGCAGCTGAAGCAGGCACTTGGTCAGACATAGAAAATTCTAAGGTCATTCACTAGGTCCCAGGCCATCACCAGTTATCATCTTGCCACTAGACTTCAATGACTCTGGAAGAGAGTGAGGCTGATGACTTTGTGCAACTCTGCCTCACTTCAATCTAATTCCTGGGGAAGTCAAGACTTCACTTGGTGATGTCACTGGTGCTTTTCAAAAATGAAGGACAAACAGCTATAGCATGAGAGTCTTCAAGTCTTTTTACAGTACATTTACAGTTTTTACATTACATACTTGCTGTGGTCATCACATATTTGTTGTTCATCCTTCATTCTCAAAGACCAATGGCATCTCAGGGGTCATCAGTCTCTGTTCCAGAGTCATAGAAGTCTAGTGGCAGGGCACAAGTCAGGATGACTGACTGGAGTTCCAGGATGCAATGGATGACCTAACTTTCAACAAAGCATTCAATAAACTTCTTGTGCTATCTTCATGGACATGATGAAGAGATGTAAAAGCTAAGGCGAAAATTCAGCAAAGGGAATATAAACCTGGTCAGATGACCCAGAGTAAAATCATTATTCACCATGATTAACATGGAGTGAGGTGTCTCATAGAGTGCAACAGGGATCTAGATTGTACTCTTTTTCATTCAATATTTTTATCAATGACTTGAATGGAGGCAGAGATGGTTAATCAAATGTGAAAGTGGGCAAGTAAGGGGGAAGGGGAAGGCATGATTAACATGCCAGAAAATCATCAATGTTCCAACATACCTGAGCAGGCAAACAATGAATTCATTACAATCCCATTTTATAAAGGACTATAGTAACAATGAGGATGGTGAAGGATCTTGAGACCAACATAGAGGAGGATCATTTGAAGAAGGTGGGACTGGTTAGCCTAGAGAAGGAAAAAACAGGAGGTGGGGGGTAGGGGGTCAGGGAGGAGGGATGATAGCTGTATTCCAAGTATTAAGGACCACTGAGACAATAAGTAGTGAGGGAATAGAAGCATTAAGTGTAAACAAACTTTTTTAAAAAGACATTTATCTTGACGAGGATAGAGAAAGAACAGCAGCTGAATGGATCACAGAATCCTACAGAATCTTAGCTTGGGAAGGCACCTAAACTCACCTAGTCCCACCTGCAACTGGACCACACCATGGGATATTCATCCACAAGGCTGGCCCCTCACATGGTTGAGGTGTGGGGCAGATTCCTCCCGTGGGGCCCTTCATTTTGTGGAGGAGCCCAGGCTGGCTAATCTGCATTCCTCTCTTGGCTGTGCTTTTGACTTTGCAGATTGAAAACCATGTTCTGCTGTAGGGTGCCTTCCTTCAAAATCATGTCCCTCCCACCCACCTCTGCTTTTCAGATTTCTGTGTTATCAGCCTTCATTTAGTTGTAAACTCCAGAAGGGCACTATCTTTTTGTTTGTATTTGTGTCTCCAGTTCTTAGCACTGTGCCTGGCTCGTAAGAAGTGATTCATAAATGGGTTTTCCCCCCCTTCCTTCCTTCTTTTCTTTCTTCCTTCCTCCTTTTTTCTTTCCTTTCTTCTTTCCTTCCTTCCTTCCTTCCTTCCTTCTTTCCTTCCTTCCTTCCTTCCTTCCCTTTTCCACATCTCAGATAAATGATTATTTAATCTCAGATCAAAGACCTCCAGTGATCATGGAAACCACTCTCTCCCAAGGCAGCCTACTCCACTGCGGAGTAGCTGTTTGCTTTTGTTTTTAAATACAGGACTCTGTTCTTTTCCACAAAGACAGTGCAACACCACAAGGATCTTGGTACCTATTCTCATCTCCAACACCTCTTGACTGGGTGGTTTCTGAGACTTTGAGACTTCCGGAAAAGGTGCTGACCTGCGTTGGTAGAGAGGATTTCCTCTCCTGGGAGTTCCCTCTATTAATAAAATCAAAGATCCTGTCCCCATACCTTTCCTTCTACAAACACTGTGTCTTTTGGAACATTCCCCCCCCCCCCCCCCCCCATGCTCCTTGTTCTGCTCTCTGGAATAGAGCCGCACACATTGAATCCTTCCTTCCCTTTCAGACACTTTGAACAGTGAACATGCCCATTGCATTCCCTTTTTTGCCTTGTATAGCATAGTCTTGGGGCCACTTCCTGCCCTTGCCTCCATCCTCTGACCCTACTCCAGTTTGTCACTGTCCTTCCTAAAAAGCCGTGTCTAGGACTGAAGGCAAGATTCCAGACATGGCCCAAGCAGGCATTTTACTCCTTTGCATTAGAGCTTTGCAGATAATAGCCAGTGGAGAAACGTTTGTGGGACTGAATTGAATCTCTGATTTCCTCTAAATAACTAAGTAGGGATCAGTTATCCATGAATATGTCTAAACTGGTCTTGAAACATCTATTTTCAGCTTAAAGAATGTCTTGGGGTATTCCATTCCATTCCATCACCACATACTGAAAAGCAGAGGTGACTGCATGCTTTCAATCTTCTCTCAAGTCACCTACAATGGCAGGCATTGTGGAAAGCGGTCTGGATTCAAGGTCCTAGGAGCTGAGTTTGAATCACTTCTGTAACATTTATTGACTGTGTGACATTAAGTCATTCAACCTTTCTGTGCATCAGTTTCCTCATCTGTAAAATGAGGTGGTCAAACTCCATGACTTCTAAGGTCCCTTCCAGCCCTAGATCTATGATTCTTTGAACATACTGATATTATGAATCCAGGATCTGACTCTTAGTAGCTGTGTGGCTACAGGCAAATCACTTAATCTCTCTGGGTCTCAGTTTCCTCCTTTGAAAAATAAGGCCTCTGAAACCCATCCCAGCCCTAGAGCTATGAACAAATGATCATGTAAGGCCTCCTTTGAGCTGTAAGAGAGCATCCTCTGGTCTACTCTTCTAGGATCTGATGGCCAAGACAGTGTTTGGAAGCAAAGGGACCTGCATTCAAATAAGGAGCAAGGTGGTGCTAGTCCTAGAGTCAGAAAGACTTGAGTTCAAATCCATCCTCAGACACTTGCTAGCTGTGTGACCCTGGGTAAGTCACTTTACCTCTGTCTGCCTCTGTTTCCCCAGCTGTAAGATGGGGGTAATAGCAGCATCCACTCCCAGGTTTGTTTTGAGAATGAGATGAGAGAATATTTGAAAATGAGGTATTTACTTATCAGATGAAATAGAATTTGTAAATCAGTTGATATTTGATTAGCAAAATGCCCAGCACATAGGAGGTGCTATGGAAATGTTTAGTCCTTCCCCTCTCCCTTCCCTACTAGCTTTATCACCTTGTAGGGTGTGTTCAAGGAGGCTGTCAAGCCCTTTTGGGGGCTTTCTCCACCTTTGGGGTCCATCTGTTCCACCTAACTCTGACCTGCGGCTCCAAGAAGCTGCAGCATGTGCAGTGGCCACACCCCAGTAAACTGTTTGGACAGACGGGCCAAACCAGGTTGAGGGTAACCAAGGGTTCTCACACCCATTGGTGAGTTAGGGGGGTGTCTAACCCAAGTATGTGAAGACTTCCTTTGGTGGAATGGGCGGATGAGAACCATTTGTTCCAACAGCCATGAAGGCAGATGAAGCAGGTGATGTAGAGTGCTTAGGGCTTGGCTAGACATCAAGACGCCAAGATCATCCACTGCATCCTGAGCCATTGCCAGCTGTCTTGACTCTGTCCTGCCACTGGACTATGATGACTCTGGAGGAGAGAGTGAGGCTGACAACTTCATGCAACTCTGCCTCACTTAAATCCAATTTACACACTAATCAAAAGACATCTCCCATACCATTTAACTATCATGCCTCAAAGTCCTATGGCAACAAACAAGTGATGAAGCAGCAGGTGCAGCTACACTGGGAGCTGTAGTCACAACTCTGCACACAGATGGCTCAGGCCAGAGGGTCATTTCTCACTGGAAGCAGCAATGGGACTCGGTAGCCCCCTGGGTGTCTGAGCAGCCTTTTAAGGATTGCACTGCTCACCTCCTGGTGTGAGGAAGAGGACTAGAAAAGGTGCCCTAAACATTGTCTGCTTACCCAACCCTGGCCTGATTACCGTGGAAGGCAGGGAATCCCACTCTATGGTCAAAACACAAAAACATGTACTAAATGTGCAAAAACATCTGCAAAGATGATTACACTCACCATCGACACATGGATTGTGCACATGCTTGTAGACAACACAAAATCCAGTAGACCTGAAAGACGAACTGCTCTTGTTGCAAGAGAACACAACAGGTTATCACATCTAAATAGCAGCCCTGAGTGAAACAAGGTTGGCAAATGAAGGCTAGCTTACTGAAGTTGGAGCTGGATGCACATTTCTCTGGAGTGGGTGCAGTGAAGGGGAGTATGAAGCTGGGGTGGGTTTTGCAATCAAAACTAATCTAGTCAGCAAACTGGTATGCCTGTCAAAAGGCGTGAATGACAGGCTCATGACAATGCAATTGCCACTCACAGGAAAACGCCATGCCACCATCATCAGTGCCTATGCTCCCACCATGACAAACCCTGATGAAGTCAAAGAAAAATTTTACGAAGACCTAGAGACCCTTATCATCGATGTGCTAAAAGAGGACAAGCTTACAATTCTGGGTGACTTTAATGCTAGAGTAGGCTCAGACTACCAGACTTGTTAGGGAGTCCTAGGGAGGAATGGAGTTGGAAACAGCAACAGCAATGGTCATTTACTACTGAAGGTTTGTGCATCACATGACCTTCTCATCATTTACCTAAATGAAATAAAACTTCATGGATGCACCCTTGAAGCAAACACTGGCATCTAATATACTATGTGATTGTAAGGAGAAGAGACAGACAAGATGTGAGTGAGAAAGGCAATGTGAGGGGCAGAGTGCTGGACTGATCATAGACTTATCCTTTCCAAGCTAAATATTTGCATACATCAAAAGCACTGCCCCCAAGGCAAAATGACTACCAGAAGAATTATGCCAACAAATTAGAGCTCTTCTTTGAGCATGAACAGTTTGTTGCTAACTCGGAGGGAAAGTTGAGCCAACATACAGTTGGCAACAGTGGAGCAGAAAAGGAGTGAGCAGCTTTCAGAGATTTGGTGTAGAGCACTGCATTTGCTCAGAACATTTGGGTCAGAACATTCACAAACACCAAGACTAGTTTGATGAAAATGATGGGGAAATTCAGAAGGTGCTAAAAGAAAAACAAGAACTCCACAGGATATACCATCCACCTTTAAGAAGACAGCAATTAATTTCATCAATCAAAGCTAAGAAGGCAGATGAAATTCAGTTTTATGATAATAGTACCAATCCAAAGCACTTTTATGATTCTCTGAAAGCTATTTATGGACCAAAAACCTATGGTGTGTCACAACTACTCAGTGCTGATGGAGCCACATTGATTAGTGATAAGGACATGATCCTAGAGAGATGGGCTGAACACTTCCATAGTGTTCTCAATAGACAATTATCAATCAATGCTGAGGCCATTAACAGTTTACCTCAGATTGAAGTCAATCCCTCCTTAGCTGAACTTCCAACTGAGGAAGAGGTTTTGAGGGCCATTAGGCTCCTTTCATGTGGCTGGTGCTGATTCTATTCCAGCTGAGATTTACAACATAGGGGGACCATTGCTCATACAAAAACTGACTGAAATTTTCCAGGTTATATGGCAAGAAAAGGTAATTCCCCAGGAGTTTAAGGATGCCTCTAATTGTGCATCTCTATAAGGGTAAAGGGGATAGATTATCCTGCAACAATCACAGGGGGATCTCTGTCTTGTCATTGCTGGCAAAGTTCTTGCTAGAGTCCTTAATAGGCTGATCCTTTACCTGGAAGATGGTCATCTACCTGAGAGCTAGTATGGCTTCAGAAAGGGCTGAGGAACAGTCAATATGGTGTTTGCTGCCTGACAACTCCAGGAGAAATGCCAGGAGCAGAGCAGAAGTCTGTACACAATGTTCGTAGATCTGACCAAGGCCTTTGACTCTGTTAGTTATGAGGGTTTATGGGAAATTATGTCAAAATTTCGTTGCCCAGAGAAGTTCATCAGCATTGTATGTCAGTTTCATGATGGCATGTTTGCCTGGGTTCTGGATAGTGGACAATGCTCTTGTGCCTTCCCAGTCACCAATGGAATGAAACAGGGCTGTGTGCTTGCTCCCATGTTTTTTAGTATGATATTTTCAGTCATGTTGTCAAATGCTTTCAGTGAGGATGAACACAGCATCAAGGTCAACCACTCTACTGATGGTAAGTTCTTCAATTTGAAAAGGCTACAAGCCAAGACCAAAGTGGAGGGAGTGTTGGTGCATGATTTTCCGTTTGCAGATGATTGTGCACTCAATGCAGCCTCTGAAGCTGAGATGCAACAAAGTATGGATCAGTTCTCTGCTGCCTGTGCTAATTTTGCCCTAATAATTAACACCAAGAAAACACAGGTGCTCCATTAGCCACCACCACACCCTCCATATGTGGAACCATTGGTTACAACAAAAGTTTTGAATGCTATGGATAAGTTCACTTATCTTGGTAGTGTTCTTTCCAGAGATGTCTTAGGAAGATTCTGAAGATCACCTGGCAGGATAAGGTACCAGACCCTGAAGTCCTTGCTCAAGCTGAACTGCCAGGTATTCAAACTATGCTTCAGAGAGCACAACTACGATGGCTGGTCATGTTGTTCAAAAGCAAAATGGACGCTTGCCAAAAAGACTTTTATGGAGTACTCACGTGGGGCAGGCAATCACATAGTGGAAGAGATACATGGACACGCTCAAAGTCTGTCTCAAGAACTTTGGATTTGACTGTGCAACATGAGAGACACTGGCACAGGACTACTCAGCATGGTGTGCTCACATCAGAAAGGGTGCTGTGCTCTATGAGCAAAGCAGAATTGAGGCAGTACAAAGTACATGTAGGATGTGCAAATTTGGAGTATCCACCCAAATATTCACCTGGACTATCTGTGCCCAACCTGTGGTAGGGCATTCCCAGCTCCTATTGGTCTGATCAGCCACAGTCAGACACACTGAAATTTCACCTTATCATGGTGATGTCATTTTGGTCCTCTTTGAGAACAAAGGACAACCAACTAACCACCTTGTGCAATTACTTTCCCTCTCTGACCCCAGGTTCCCCCTTCTGTAAAATTATGGGGTTAAACTAGGTGATCTCTCAAGGTTCTGAATGACTTTAGTTAATTCTGGTGTCAGTCTTTAGCTTTCTAGACAAAACAGTGATAGGAGGTGAAGATGGAGGGGACTGGTTTTTTGCCATTCTTTGTATCCCTAGCCTTTAGCACGGTGCTTGGAACTTAGTAGGTGTTTAATAAATGCTTGTTGACTGACTGAATGATCCCTAGAGATTCCAAATTGTAAAGTCTTAGAAGGGTTTCGAGAGAAATGACTTTCCCACAGTCACACAGCGAGTGGCAGAAAAACAGGACTCAGCTCTCCTCAGAGGAATCAGTCCAGAAGTGATAACAATTAATAATGATGATGATAGCTGGCATTTTTATATCACTTATTATGTGCCAGGCACTTTGTTAAGCACTTTACAAATAGTACCTCACTTGATCCTCAAACCCACCCTGGGAGGTAGGTGCTATTATGATCTCCATATTACAGTTGAGAACACAGGCAAACAGAATGAAGTGACTTGCCCAGGGGCACCCATCTAGTAAACGTCTGAGGCTGGATTAGAACTCAGGTCTTCCTGAATCCAGGTCCAGCTCTGCTATCCCGTAGACACCACAGAAAGGAGTCAGCTGAGGCTGGGGAGAATTACTTCCCAAGTAATTTTCTGACTTGCAGGGTCAGAATTTGAACCCAGGGCTTCAGAGGGCAAGCTAACCTTCTTGTCACTACACCCATGGCATAAGAAGTGGAAGTCTGTTGATTGGCTGATTGAGTCACGATTCAATGAACCACAGTCCTTTGACAATCACTTCTGGTCATCGAGGTCATTTTCACCTTTTCTTCAAAGGATCAGTGGATGGACAACCACAGCATGGAGGTCAAACCAAAATGCTCTGGGGAATCCTTACTCTCTAGCCTCCACCACAGTCCTTTCTGCCCCCAGGATTCTCATCTGTCTTTCTTGTTATGGTCTCCAGAGCCAGAATAGACTCATAGTCTCCAGACCCAGAGGTTTTGTCATGATGGATTCCATTTCATTTCCTTTCCTGCTTATACAAGTCCTGAGCCAAAAGTCCCAGTGGTGTGTGCGTGTGTGCGTGCATGTGTGTGTGTGTGTGTGTGTGTGTGACAGAGAGACAGAGAAAGACAGAGGGAGAGAGAAAGAACACAAAGTCACAGAGAGAGACAGAAAGAGAAGAGAGAGAAGAGAGACTGTAAGAGGAGAAAAAACAAAGAGGGAGAGAAGGAAAGAGAAGAGAGACAAGAAGAGACAGTGGAGAGAAAGAGGAGGGAGAGACAGAAACGGGTAAAAGAGAAAGAAGAGATGTAGGGAGAAAGAAAAAGGGAGGAGGTGAAAGAAGGAAGCAGAGAGAGAGAGATTTTAAAAAGACACAGACATTCCTTGCCCTTAGCTGGATGTTGTTCTTCTGCATGTGAGACTTCCAAAAGACAGTTAAATAAAAACCCGCATGGTGTCTTTGGAGGCCAGTGTCCAGCCTGAGAAATGGTAGGAGGACCTATTGTGTGAAGCCCTCACCCTTTTTATTTTCTGATGCTTGAACCTGCCCAGGCTGGGGGAGATGATAGCCTTTTTATGATCAGCAGCTGAGACTTCAGAGAACCAGCTCATCCAGCCCCTGGGATCTGGGGCCAGCGAGGAGAGTTGTGGGTATCAATCTCTCCCCAGGAGGCAACAGAGAGGTCAGCGTGAACTCATAAAAGTTATTTTTTAGCCTCCTATCCCCTTATCTTCCCTAGTGAAGGATGCTCCCACCACTCTCTGGGGGCCAGTCTAGAGCAGACTGGTTTTCAAGATGTAATGTTGTTGTTACTTTGTCCCGTTCCCCGCCCCCCACCCCTCCCCTTTACTCTCTCTCTCTCTCTTTGGTGCCTGTTTTTCCTCCCTGATCTGATCTCCCAGCCTCTTGCTGGGAAATGAGAATGTTTAAGAATTGTCAGAAAGACTTAGAAGAGACCGGAGAGCTCATCTACTCTGGGCCTCTTAATTTTTCAGGGAAGGAGACTGAGGCCAAAAGAAAAAGGAGTGACATCCAAAGTTACACCCGTTGTGGGTCCTAAAATCTGGAGCTGAATCCTAGAGTTGGAAGAGACCTTACAAACCATCTAAAACCCTCCATTTCTAGGATAAAGCAACTGGGGACCAGAGAGGTCATTTCAGGCTTGCTAAGTAAGTGCTAGAGTCAGGATCTGAAACCAAGACCATACAACCTCTCTTAGTGCTGTGGACGATGTGCAATATCCAGGCCAGGAAGCATATGGAAAAGAATATTGGGTTTGCAGGCAGAAGACATGAATGAATGACCTGACTCTTTATGACCTGTAGTAGGTCTTTTCTGAGGGTCAGCTACCCTCAAAGGCTAAGAGGAAATGAATTCTGTCTCTGGCACTCAAACTTTTGCTAAGGAGGAGGATGCCCCAGTTTCCCCAGGGCCCAGCGCTTGAAGAATCACAGAATCTCAGAGTAGGAAGAGATCTCAGAGTCCTGTACCGGACTCAGAAATGCCCTTTACAGCATAACAGGCCACTAGGTGCACAGAGCACTGGGTCCAGAGTCAGAAAGACCTGAGTTCAAATCATTCCTAAGACTCTAATTGTGTAATCCTGGCAAGCCATTTGACCTCTGCTTGCCTCAATTTCCTCAACTATAAAATGGGGATAATAATAGCACCTATTGCACAAGGTTGTTGTGGGGATTAAATGAGATATTTGTAAAGTGCTTAGCACACAATAAATGCTTAATAAATGCTTATTTCCTTCCTTCCTTCCTTCCTTCCTTCCTTCCTTCCTTCCTTCCTTCCTTCCTTCCTTCCTTCCTTCTTTCCTTCCTTCCTTCCTTCCTTCCTTTGATTGAAGACCTCCAGGGAGGGAGTTTTCAATACACACAAAGACTACCCATTCCACTTTATGACAGCTCTGACTGTTAAGAAATTTTTCCTTAGAGTAGTGTCAGAAGCAAAGTTGAGCTGAATGTTCACTTTCCAAGAAAATAAGGGGAAGTTTGGGGGAAACACATTAATTGATGTGCTGGACAATACTGGAGCTGGCGTGAGGAAGATCTGAGTCTGAATCCTGCTGGAGTCTCTTGCAAACTTTGTGACCTTGGGCGGTCATTTAGCCTTATCTGAAAAATGGGAATGATAGCACTTTCTTTCCAGTGGTGGTTGTGAGGATCAAATGAAATGACTGGGCTAAAGCTCTTTGCATTCATAGTGCCCAACTGCAAGCTGTCAGGAGGATCACAGCTGCTTGAGAGTTAGAATTCCCCAGGGGGGATCTGTTTGTTTGCTGGTTTGTTTATTTTTTTCAGAGGGACTTGGGAGATACTTGATTATGAATTATAAAGGACCTCAGAGGCCAACCCCCAAATGCACATAGGGAAACATTATGAATAATAATATCATAGATTTTAAGCTGGAAGGGACCTGAGAGACCAAGTCTCTTCCTCTTCATTTTACAGATGAGTAAACCGAGGCACAGAGGGTAAGTGGTTCAAAAGGGGCCATACAGCAAGTATCTTGGACAGGATTCAAGATTTGAACTAGATTATAATGGATACCAGGGCAGTTGGGTAGTGGAGTGGATAGAGCTCTGCGTCTGGAATCAGGAAAACCTGAATTCAAATCCATCCTCAGACACTTACTAGTTATGTGATCCTGGACAAGTCACTTCACTCTATTTACCTCAGTTGCCTTAACTGGAAAATGATCTGGAGAAGGAAATGGTAAACTACTCCAATATCTTTGCCAAGAAAACTCCAATTAGCATCATGAAGAGTTGGACATGGATAAAAAAAACCCACTGAAAATAATGGATACCACCACCCTCAAACCCAGATAGCTCTTGGTGAGCATTAGTTTCTTTTTATATGTCCCTTACAAAAATAGTCACCCAGTTCCAGAGGGCCTTAAGTTTTGCAGTTATAAGTTTATAGTTGTTGCCCACCCAGTGGAACCCCCTACGTTCACTGGCTTTGTAGAGCTCTGGAGATTGCCCATTAGGGAGAATCCTGGACCATGAATGACTCCAGCAGATTGTCCTCTCCTGGAGCCACGTTCCTTGGGAAACAAGCCCGTGATGGGAGCAGGAGCATTTGGATTCACCCTCCGACAGAGCTCCACCCTGGATGCTGTCATCCCCTCCAACACTAGCAAGCAGGCTTGAATTCGTCAGTGACCTGTTTGCAAGTGCCGCTGCGTCTCCAGCTGAGAATGCTCCAGACTGATTGGGCTTTTATTTTTTCATTCTCATCCTCAGATCCAATGATGCACCAGCGTATGTGGAGCGTCTGGACTCCTGGGGCAGTGATATTATGATCACCAGAGTCGTGAATGCTGGAACTACTGTATAACGACAGCTCCCGATTGCTGTGATCAATATCAGCGCCGTAGCTGTGGGTGCTTTTAAGTGAGTTTCAGCTCCCTAAAGATCTTAGAGAACAGTTCCCATGAAAAGTCCTTCCCTACTTTGTGAAGCTTCCCCCTTGCTTCCCAGCCTCCCTTCCATCTCCCGATGTTTGTGAGGGAAGGAATCACAAAATTGCTGATTTTAAGATCTGGAAGGATCCCAGAAACCTTCTAGTTTAATCCTTTTTTCTCTTCTTTTTTTCTCCTTTTTTTGCCTTTTTCTTGCCTTGCCTTTAAAAAATACAGCCCACTTTCCAGTCCTGTTAACCTCAGTCCCTGCACATTTGTTAATCTTCATCTCATTTTGCATATTATGTCATAATTTGTTTTGGTATTCTCCGACTGTTGGACATACAGGTTGTTTCCATTGTTCTGCATATGATACATAATGTCACATATAGATATCCTATAATAATAATAGTTGCCATTCATGCATTTTAGTCATGTCTGACTATTTATGACCCCATTTGAGGTTTTCTTGGCAAAGATACCGGAGTGATTTGCCATTTCCTTCTCCAGTTCATTTTACAGATGAGGAAACTGGGAGAAACAGGGTTAAGTGACTTCTTCAGGTCACACAGCTAGTAAGTGTCTGAGACCAGATTTGAACTCAGGGAAATCAGTCTTCCTGGCTCTGGCCCCAGCCTTCTATCCACTATGGAGCCACCTAGCCATCCCTAATACTAGTGGACAACTAATGGACAGCTAGCTTGCTCCATTGATACCCATGGGCTTTCAGCGGTATCAGCCTGCATTCAATTTACAAGGGATGGAGCACTAAAGTCCCTGGACTGTAAAAGTCATCTATCTGGATTGGATTTGAAAATGATGGTGGAGAGGGGACTCCTGAATCCAGAAGGAGGTCAGATTCTACGACCTCTAAGGTCTCTTTCTAACTCTGAGACTCTGAAATTCTGCGATTCATCCTCAATATCCAATCAGCATGTCAGGTGAGTCCAAGATTCTACCATGCTCTTAGAGGACAGTGTGTGGCATAGTCCATAGAGCCCTGGATTTAATTTTTAGTGGAAATTAAGTAAATTGATATAGGAAAACTTGAGTTCAAATGTGGCCTCAGACACTTGGTAGCTGTTTGACCCTGGGCAAGTCAATTAAAACTTGATTTGCCTCAGTTTCCCGATCTATAAAATGAGGATAACAATAACCCCTACCTTTCAGGCATGTTGTGAGAATCAAATAAGTTAGCACATGCAAAGCACTTTGCAAACCTGTAAATGCTAGCAATTCTTATAATTGCTGTTGTCATGACTTATATGGAAATATGCTTTACATGATGTACATATAAAAATCTATATCAAATTGTTTAGGAAGGAGAGAAAATTTAGAACTCAAATTTTAAAATTTAACTTAATTTAGTATATATAATATATATGATATTTATATATAAAAATATATTTATATGTAATTTACATATACACACATATAAAATTTTTAAATTAAAAAAATTTTGAATGAATTTTAAAATTGTTTTATATGTAACTGGAAAAAATAAAATATTATTAAAAATAAAAATATATCATTGTTGGTGGTCCTTTGTTCTTAAAGAGAACCTTCGTGATGTCTTGACTTGTGACTGAATTGGATTTAAGTGAGACAGAGCTACTCAAAGCCATTGAGTCATTAAATATCGACAAAAGTCAAGACAACTGGTGATGGCCCATTGTTAGAGGCTGGCTGACCACTTGCTGGATACATTATAGTGCAGTGGATTAGATGACAACCAGAGCCCTTATGATTCTCATACTCTTTGTGATTCTGTGGTTTTCTGAAGATAACTCTAAATCTTCAATCCACAGAGTGGAATTAGAAGCAAGGTCTAATGGAAAGAAGATTAGATTTAGAATCTGAAAACTGGCTTTGAGTACCAGGCCTCCTACGTACTATTGGTGCCACTGCTCAGGTGGTAATTTATGGTTGTTTATAAATAAAAATGACATAACAATACCACTCAGGAGTCAGTGTGGATGTAATAAGGACACTTGACTGGGAGTTAGAAAATTCCCAGCTCTGCCACTTATGAACAAAGAGCCAAATTATATCGTCTCTCTGTGCCACAGTAACCCTATCTGTAAAATGGAAATTTTGATACTTGTACCGCTCACCTTACAAAGTTCCTGTTAGTCAATCAACAAGTCTTTATTAAGTGCTGAGTGGGCATTGTGCTAAGTCTTCGGGATACAAAGAAAGGCAAACAATAGTCTGCTTTCAAGGAGTTCACAGAAACAATTTGTAAAGAATTATGCACATACGAGATACTTAAAGTATCAGAGGGAGGCGATCTTAGAGGGGAAAGACTCAAGCATAGAGTATATGTAGGGGGAATGTTAGGAAGGGAGACCAGGAAAAACATCCTCCTTGAGAAAAAAGAGCACTGGAAATTTTAAATATATTTTTCCAATTAAATGTAAAAACATTTTTAACATATTCTTTTTTTAAATTTTGAAGTCCAAATTCTCTCCTCCCCTTCTTCCCCACCCTCCTCCTTGAGAAGGCTTTGTGGTTGCGTTTGTCCTTCATTCTCAAAGAGGACCATGGCATCAAGATGATGACATGACTTGCAGTTGACTTTGATTTGAGTGAGGGAGGACTGATGAGAAGGCAATCTATTTAATATAGGTTACACATGTGCAGTCATGCAAAAATATTTGCTCATTGGCCGTGTTATAAAAGAAGACTCAGACAAAATAGAAAAACATGAAAAAAAATAAAGTGAAAATAGTATATTTTGATCTGCATTCAGACTCCATTAGTTCTTTTTCTGGAGGTGGATAGCATTTTTCATCATGAGTCCTTTGGAACTGTCTTGGATTGTGTTGCTAAGAATACAAAATTCCTGTTACTGTGTACAGTGTTCTCCTGGTTCTGCTCACTTCACTTTGTATCAGTTTATATGAGCCTTCCCAGGGTTTTCTGAGGGCATCTTGTTCATCATTTCTTAGAACACAATCATCTACCACAACTTGTTCAGCCATTGCTAGTTGATGGACATCCCCTCAGTTTCCAATTCTTTGCCATCACAAAGAGAGGTACTATAAATATTTTTGTACATATGGGTCCTTTTCCTTTTTCTTTGCTTTCTTTGGGATACAGACCTATTGATGATATTGTTGGGTCAAAGGACACATATGGGTTTGTAGACTTTTGAGCATAGTTACACTGAAGATTTTAAAACATTATTCAAATTTGAGTCCCAGCTCTGCTTCTATGGATTAGAGGACCTTGGGCAAATCACTTTCCCCCCTCTTTGCCTCAGTTTCCCCATCCACAAAAGAAAAAGATTGAACTCTATTACCTCTGAGGTCCCTTGGCAGGTGAATTCCTATTTATGCTTTAAAAATCCATTCAAAAGAAGAGTAGCCATTGAATCAACCCAAAATTCACAGGAGATAAAAAGCCAAGAAATGAGACAATAGTTAAATCTATGACCTCAGATGGCTCCACATAAATGCCCCCAAGTTTAGGTGAAAAGTAAGAGAAACCAAGGATTCAAATTCAGGAAGGAAAACCTGATCTCTTGAGTACATCACATGAGACTTTCCTAGAAGAAAGCTCTGACTGAATTCCCATGGGTATATTTTATTCTAAAGAAACAGGCTAGGAGAAAGGTAGCATCAATTGTCAAGAAGGTATACCCATGTAAGTAAATCCAGGAACCAGAAGGACCATTGCAGCAGCCTCTTGGTTAGTCTTCCTGCCCCAAGTCTCTCGCTACTATAGTCCATATCTCACCCAACTGCTAAAGTGATTTTCCTAAAGCGTAGGTCTGACCCTATCACCACTCACCCCAGTTCTGCTACATTGGGGGCTCCCTATTACTTCTAAGGTCAAGTATAAATGCCTCTGCAGGGCATATCAAAACCTTCCATAGTCTTCCCCCCTCTTACTTTTCCAGTCTTTTTAGAACCTTTGAACAGGAGATGCCTGACCTCAAATCCAGCTTTCTATCCATTATGCCAAGACTCTTAAGATTGAATTTAATAGGGACCAGTAAAAAGTCCTGCAGTGAGTTCAGAGATTTTTTGCCCAAATCTAGGGTGAAGGAGATTTGTCATCACAGCGGGTCATGGTGGGATTGAGGGGAGTAGAAGAAAGAAAACTTAGAGGATTTTCTTCATTGCAATTTCAGTCAGAGATAGGATTTGGTGTGGCTTGCCAAAAAGGCTAGAAGATATGGGGAGAAGATGGAAAGGGCATGTGGTTACTATCTTCTGTCTCAGACTGCATCCATAGTTTCAGAGTGGCTACAATGAGGGGGCTGACTTGCCACTCTGTCCTGACACAGCCTGGATTTGGACTCCACCGTCCAGTTATAGCTGTCAAATTGCAGGAAGGCCTTCTACAAGAAAAAAACCAAGAAAAAGAAACAAGAAAACAAGGAAGGATCATGGGAAACCATGGGCTCATCAAAGAAGTTAGGGTTTTTATAGTGGGGAACAGAGGAGTTGGGGGAAGGTGGTAGTTAGTTGTTTTCAAATAATTGAAAAGCTGTTTTCTTGAAGATTAATTACACTTATTCTGCTTGACTCCTAAGGGAAAAACAAGTCATTTCCCCTCTCTGAGGTTCAATTTCCTCATCTGTAAAATGAGGCAGTCAGACTAGATGACCCTTGAGATCCCTTCCAACTCCAAACCACTCGTCCTTTGAGTATATTAATTAGTGGCAAAAAGTATGATTTTGGCTCAATAGAAGGAATAACTTGCTAGCTGAGTTCTGTTGAACAACTCATGCTGCCTCAAGAGTTAGTTGACCTTATATCAGATTACACACTATCTTGAGGAGTGGGGAGAGGAGGGAGGGGCAGAAAATTTAGAACTCAAAATCTTATGGAAGTGAATATTGAGAACTAAAAATAAATAAATTGATTTAAAATTTCAAAAAAAGTTAGTTGACTTCTCTGTTCCTGGGAGTGTTGAAGCAGAAGCAATGAGAACCCTTGTTGGGGTTTCCATAAGAGAGATCCCCCCTTTAGACAGAATCAGACTAAATGATCCCAAAAGTTTGTTCCATATCTAGAATTCTGTGAAATTCTGCTCCCCAAGGGCCAACAGATTCCTACTATCTACCAGCTGTTCTATTCTGCACGTAGGCTTTTCTTGCATTCACTTGCCCTCCGGACTTGGGAATTTCTAATGGATTTGTCCACTGGTCAGAGAAAGCTGGGGGTGGGAGCAGACATTATTGACTCTCAGTTCAAAAGAACTGGCCATGGTTGCTGCAGGGGCTCACAGCCAGCAGATGCTCCTGGGGGGTCTGGGGAAGGTCAAGACAGCTCAAAGTCAAGGGGCTCAACTTCCCCAATATGGTTGGGACAAATCCACTAAGCAGAGTTAATAGGGAATCACACCCCTTCCACAGACTGCCCTCCCTCTCCGTTCTCAACTCAATGAATATTTAAGTGCTATTGTGAGGGGCAGCCAGGATTAATGGACAGAGAGTTAGCCTTAGAGCCAGGAAGGGCAAGGGAAGGAGCAGGAGAAGGAAACAAGCATCTATTAAGGACCTATTATATTCCAAGCTTGGCAGCTAGGTGACACCATAGTGCAGAGAGCGTTGGACTTGGAATCAGCAAGCCTCATCTTCATGAGTTCAAATCTGATCTCAGACACTTAGTAACTGTGTGACCATGGGCACATCGCTTAACTCTGTTTGCCTCAGTTTCCTCATCTGTAAAATGAGCTGGAGTAGGAAATGCCTAAATAAGCCAATGTCTTTGCCAAGAAAACCCCAAATAGAGTCACAGAGAGTGGGACGGGACTGAAAAACATCTCAGCATGTTCCAAGCGCTGTGCTAAGTGTTTTATGAATTTGATCAGGAAGATTTGCCTCTGACAAATCTTGACCTTGAGCAAATCGCACACCCTTTCAACGTCCCAGGTAACTCTCTATGACCATAATTTGTAGAGAAGATGCAGAGAGAGTTTCCTCACTGCAAGAGGCTTGATTCAAATCAAATCACAATACAATTTTTAAAAGCGTCATGTACTGTTTCGAGCACTTTTAATACAAGCACAAAAATGGCACTTCTGGATAGGACCTGGCTTTTGCCTTTCTTTGTATCTTCAGTGATTAGGACAGTGCCTGTGACATTGCAGGCACCCAGTAAATGCTTATTGACTGACAGACAGATATCTCTGTTTTATGATTCATTTGATAATGAGGGGAGCAGAGAACAGAGAGGTTCTGATCATTTCATCCTTCAAGCAATCTTGTAGGGTTTTGACATCCATATGAGAGACACTTTGTTGGAGGGAGGCCTTTGAGGTGATACTTTGCTCTATGGAATCATCAGCTTTTTAAAAAATATAATGAACAAACCAAAAGAATCGTACTCTCTGAACCTCTCTGTCAATTCCATGACTCTCGAGATGTGGCTTGCTGCAGTCTCTTGTGCACCAAAGCCTGCCTATTCCCTCCTGCAACCTTCAGTAAGGATGTGTGTGCAGAATGTAGATTATACTCATGGATGGGGAAGTTGGCATGGGAATCTGGCAGTTACTAATGTCCTCTCAGTAATAACATCCATGATTTCCCCTAAGCATTGAGTATCTCCTCCCCTCTTTCAGATATCATAAAATCTAATATGATAGACCTAGAAAGGACTTCCAGTACCATTACAGACAAGAAAGTAAAGCCCATGGAGGTTAGGTTACTTGCTCAAGGCCATATGGATACCGATGATCAAATAAGGAAGATTTGAACTCATGGCCTTGTATCTCCAGAGCCACTGATCTTTCAACTGTACCATAGTCCCTGTCCTCTTAAGAAACAAGCTTTCCTCAGTGTATATTTTCTCTGGTTCAGTGACCTTCCCCATCCTATGTTTCCTTTAGAAATATTTCTAATTCCTGGGAAGACTATTAGGAGATGCAGGGTAGTGTAGCTGGTAGAAGTTAGCCATGTAGGCAAGAAGAGAGGAGTTCAAATTCTGCCTCTAACATAGACTATCTGTGACTCTGGGAAAGTCTTTTTATCTTGGTTCCCTGGGGAGCTCTCGAAGACTCTAAGTCCCAGAATGAGCATTGAATAGCATTAGTGGAGTTTAGTGTACAGAGTTTCTTCACCAGGAAACTCTGCACACTAATGAAATCATAAGGCTAGACAAAACAACCACCACAAAATATGGTGCATCAGGGACCATGATGCTGGGAGGAAGCCCAGAAGGGATGACCCCATCCTTAATTGCATCAATCTTGACAGATCTATGACAGACCCCTTCCTACTGGAAGGTTCCAAATCCATCAATGTGCTTCTGAATGGAAGTACTAGCTAAGTACTAAGAGAACTCATCACCAATAGACTGGTGAATTCTAAGCCATGAATGCTTCCATCATGGCTACCCATGAGAGCTAGGTCATAGACAAAGATAAGTGAGGCACCATCCCTGACCACATGAAGCTTGTAGAGGTGGCAAAATGTCATTAAAACAATAGTAACAACTCAGTTCAGGCCCTCAGCACATCTCACCTAGATCACTGAATTGACTTTCTAATTGATCTCTCTTCCTCAAGTATCTCACCACCCCAGCTTACGCTTTACTCGACCACCAAACATACCTCTGACTATGAGACTCCCCTATTCAACCAACTCCAGTGACTCTCTAGTTGACTTTTAAAGCCTTATGCGAACTGCCCCCAACCTACCTTTCTACCCTGAGTGGACATTATCGCCCCTCCCCCAACATTTTGTGAACCAGCCAAGTGGTCTTCTCCCTGTTTCTCACACACAACCTTCTTCTCCTATTTCTCTCTCTGCTCTTGGGCACAGCTGTTCCCTACACCTAGAACATACTTCTATCTTATCGTCTTTCTTCCTTTAAGATGCAGTCAGGCATCATCTTCTGCAAGAAGCCTTTCCTGATCCCCCAACATTAGTTCCCTCCCTCCAGACCACTTTGTATATATTTCTTTCTTCACTTTATATTTGTGTGAGCGACCTTGACCCAGGCCACAGAAGCTAGGATTCACAACCCAGGATCTCTTGAGCTCCAAACCAATGACTTTGCTACTGTAGTCCTCATAAAAAGTGGGCTATATTTAGAATCAGAGGGCTAGGTTTGCCATCCAGTTCTGCTACTGACTACTTGTGTAACCCTGAACAAGTCACTTACCCTCTCTGACTCAGTTTTCCCTACCGTACAATGAAGAGGTTGGTCTCAATGAGCTCTAAGTACCATTTTTGCTGACTCTATTGGGTGAATAGCCAGCAGCAGAATCAGGAGTTGGCAACTCAGATGGCCACTTTTTAATGTCTTTTAAAATAAATACACATATTTCAATGCTAAAAATTTCACTCTCTGTGGCCCATAGGGATAGATTTTCCATTGATTCAAATTTCACAGGTTATGATGAAGGCTTCAAGCATGAGATAGACAGATCTCAACACAGAGAACACAATGTTCAAACATTGCTAAGGGAGCACCTAGTTCCTGGCTCTGGAAATGGACACAGGCATGTATATTGGAAGATGATTGATGAATACAAAATGCTAGGAGATGGTGTGATGGAGAGTGAGTTCAAATCTTGGCTTGGGAGAATGGAGAGATGAACAAGAAGCAGAAATGAGAGTATGTTTACGAGGTACCCAGTGGCTGATGAATGAATGACTGAATGAATAATCTGAAATCTCACATAAAGAGAATGCCTTGTCTCAAGGATTAACCCTATTACTTTCCTAAGAAGGCACTGTGCACCATGGGAATTTGTTTTGCTAGACTATGATATGTGTTACAACGATTGTCTTTTTCTTTTATTTTTCCATGAGTGGAAGGAGATAGAAGGGAGAAAAAAATAAATGTACTTGGAAATTGAAAAAATAATTTAAAAAAATTTATATCATCAGTGACAAAAAGGGAAAGTGAGGTCATTGAGTTCAACTCTTTTGTTTTACAGATGGGGAAACTGAGGTCCAGAAACATTAAGAAATTTGCTTAAGTAAATAACCAAGGCAGGATTTAAACCTAGGCCTTATCGACTCCATCCAAGAGCTATGGAAGGTCTTTGAGCAAAGCAGTGGGACTGTCAAACCTGTGCTTTAGGAGTGTTATTTTGGCAGCTACAAGGATGATTGATTTACAGGAGTCAGGAATTAAGAATAAATATTCAGTTTCTGCTGTACCAGACCGTGGTGCTGACTAAATGTCCAGCACAACCAGTTGCCCTGGACGGATTCTCCGTGCTGGGCAAAGAATCATAGGGCCACAGACTTAGAGAGGAAAGGAACCTCTGAAGTCATCCACTCTAACCTTCATCTGACAGCTGAGGAAACTGAGGCTCAGAGCAGGTTAAAAGATTTGCTCAAAATCACACAGATAATTGTTGGAGGCAGAATCTGAACATAGATCCTCTGACTCCAGATGCAGGACTCTTTCCTCTGTATCATGGTGTCTCCCAGAAAAGTAACTCATTACAGGCTTTTGCAATGGGCTGTGAGATGCTGAGATCCTGGATCTGCTGTCTCCATATGTATGTATACATATGTGGGTGTACACGTGTGTGTACATGTGTATGTTTTCTCCATGGATCTCAGGAAATCTCAGACAGCCAAAGGAAGAGGCTAGCTAATCCCCCAGAAGCTCCTCACTCTCACCTGCCCCTCAGACCCTCCAGTTCTTGTTCTCCTGGGTAATGGGCACAGCCCAAGTGATTTCTTTCCCAGGTGGCTGGCTGCTTGGGCCAAAGGATGTTCTCAAACCTTCGTGAGGCCCAAAATAGCTGCTTCCTGTCCTTGGCCTAGTCCCCATTGGATGGAGATTTGTTTGAAATGGGGGATCTCAGCCAAAGTGAAATGTGCCCCACAGATGGCATGGTTTGAATCATAGCTGGAAAAGACCATTGACAGCATTTATTCCACCTCTGACCCAATTCGTGGGTCCTTTCTCTAGCACTCCTGGCAGATGGTCATCCAGCATCAGCTGGCATACCTCCAGTGATGAGAAGCTCATCATCTCTCCAGGGAGCCTATCCCGTGGCCAAAAATTTACATCATCAGCAAGTTCCATGGTCTATGGGACCAAAATGGACAGAGATGAGATGAATGTGAAAGTCCTTTGAGAATTATTATTATCCTTAATAATAAAAGCTAGTATTTCTATAATACTTAAAGGTTTATGTTGGTTATCTCATGTGGTCTTCACAACAACTCTTCGAGGCAGGTGCTGTTATAATCCCAATTTTACAGATAAGGAAACTGAGGCAGACAAAAGGATAAGTGACTGTCCAGTTAGTAAACGTTTGAGACAGGATTTGAACTCAGGTCTTCTGTCCCCCAGGTCCAGCACTTTTTCTACTGCATCACCTACCCTAAGGAAAAATCATTGAGTTGGCTAATATGAGAAAGTGCCTTGAACCAATCATCTGCATCTGCCTTAAGCCAATTATTATCTTTTCAAGCTCAACTGTGTGGTTCTCCCGATATTGTTCAGTGGGAATCATCCTCTTGGCTTTGGGTCTCCCCAACTCAGGCCATATTTTCCTGCATGGTGTCCTAGATCTGCTATGTACTGGAAGAGGCCTCAGTAGACCATGTCATCCAATTCCTGAATTCTATGTATTCCTTTTTTAAAGGAATACTTATGTATGTTATTTTTATATCATGGCAATTTCTGTAAATGATGCCTCCCTCACCCCCAGATCTTCCACTCTAACAAAAAAAAAGCAACCAAAAAGAAAACCAACTGTTGCATTGACCCACCTGGCCTCATGGAATAGTGGAGAGAATGTTGGATTTGGAGTCTGAGGTTCTGGGTTCAAATATGATCTCTGTGTGAACCTGGGTAAATCACTTAGTCTTCTCCCTGGGTCTGTTTCCTCATCTGTTAAACAAAGGCTTGAAACTAGATGTCCTCAGAGCTCACTTTGGGCTCTCAATCTATGACCTTTCGACAAGTGTGTATCTCATTCTGCCCTAGTAGTTTTCAGCCCTTCAGAAAGAAACTGAGGCTCAGAGGAGGGAAGTGACTAACCCAAGGTTGCATAGACAGTATCTGGCAGTATCTTTGAACTCAGGTCTTAACATTGCAAGCCCAATACTCCTTAAGAAGTTCACTAGAAACCTGTCTTGGCTGGAAGATGAGGATCTTGGGAAGTTTAGTCTCATGAAACAAAGCTTTTTTAAAAAACACATTCCCTCCCTCCCTCCCTCCCTCCCTCTCTCCTAGCCCCAGCTCCCCAGAGGAGAGAAAGATTGGTTTCTTTTATTTTTAGGGCACTGTGTCTCCTCTTACGTCAAGATGAAATAATGGTGACAATTTTCCAAAAGCTTCCACCCACAATATCCCATTTAATGTGCACAGCGCTTTGTACTTTGCAAAGGACCATCCATTATCTTGTTTGAGACAACAAAGCTGTAAGACAGCCAGGATTGGCGGTATGTGGATAGAGCCACCTCTGCTTGACAGATGAGGAAACTGAGACTCAGAGATGGAAAAGTCACTCGCCCAGGACCATAGAGGGAGGAAAGAGTAGAGCTGGCTCTTTACCTTCCAGATCTCTTTGGGTAGTCAATGGCTTCAGGATTCTCATCGGTAAAATGGACTAGATGGTCTCTAAGGTCCTTTCCAGTTCTATGTCCTTTTATTTCTGGGATCTTCATGCACTCTGTTCCGGAATCATTTTTGTTAAGGAAACAATTGGTCAATCAACAAGTATTTATTAGGCATCAGCTATGTGCCAGGCACTGTACTGGGCATTAGGAAAACAAATTTGTTATTGCTGTTTAGTCATTTCAGTCATGTCAGTCTCTTCATCACCCCATTTGGGGTTTTCTTGGCAAAGATACCAGAGTGATTTGCCATTTCCTTCTCCAGAGGCAAACAGCGTCATATACCTAAGTAAGTGTCTGAGCCTGGATTTGAACTCATAATACAAATATAAAGAATGAAATAATCCCTGCTCACAATGAGTTTACAATAAGGCAGCTAGGAGACAGGGTCAATGGAGCATTGGATTTGGGAGTCAGGAAAAGCTGAATTCAAATCCTACCTCAGAAACTTACTAGCTCTGTGACTCTGGGCAAGTCCCTAGGTCCTTATCTGCCTCAGTTTCTTTTTCTGTGAAATAAAGATAATGCAGTAATAGCACTTACCCCCCTGGACTGTTGTGAGTATCAAATGAGGTCACACACATATCACTTTGTAAGCCTTCAGGAGCTACACAGTGCTAACCATTGTTATTCCTGTAATGACAGAAACAAATACAGAAACAAAAGACAATAACAAGGGGAAGGAGACCAGCATGATGCGGGAATTCAGGTGAAGTTGGAGGATCTCAGGATGTTTTGCCTAATGCAAAGATGAGATAGAAGACACTTGTTAGCTTCAAGTATTTGGAGGATGTTCACAAGGAAGATGGCAAAGACTTTTACAGCCTAGCCCAAGAGGGACATTGCAGGGAGGCAGACTCCGCTTCAACCTCAAGAAAAAAACTGAACAATTGGAGTCGATTGTGAGAGCCTCGATATGTCTCACTTTATTTCTGAACGTTGCCTGACCCTCAGGGAGCTTATATTGGGTCCCATCTGGAGCAAATCAGTCTAGTTCCCTCCTATCATAAGTAATGCCCCTCCCTCCTTACATACAGATGGGGAAACTGAGGCCCAGGGAGGTCTCAACTTGTCCAAGGCCGCAAGGCAGGTAACCACTGAATTCTGAGTCTTCCTCAGCCTCAGCCCCTCCCCCAAGGAATTCTAGTGCCAGGCATTTGTAATGGGAAGAAAGTGATGAAAGGAAAAGAAGGAGACAGTTTTTTGGTTAGAGACCACTGTTCCTGACCTACTCTGGACTGGGTCAGAGCTGGGAATGACCCAGTTGTTTAATTCATTTGGATAGAATAGTGTGGGGATAAAACAGTGAGATAGCAGAGTCTGCTGTAATAACAACAACTCGTATTTTTACAGTACTTTCCCTTTTGCAAAATACTTTTTTGCAATTACCCAGTGAGGTTGATAGAACAAGGATTTTCATCCCCATTTTACAGATAAGCAAACTGAGGCTCAGAGGCCAATTGACTTGCCCAAACCCACACAAACCGAAGTCTCTTAAATTCAGGACTCTTTTGCATACCTCCTTAATAACCTATCACTCCCCAGGGAGATGCTGATAAATGTTTAACAACCAGCTCTTCAGGAAGAGTACACACAAAAGATGCTTTATATATTTAATGTGCAGGGGGCTTAGTTTTTGTAATAAGACCTGAGTGCCAGAGGAGGACTCTGGGAAGCTGCTAAGGAGACCCCTGGTTTTGAGAAACCAGAAGTCATGCTTCCCTCTCTGGTAACTATGAATTCAGGCAGTTGGGGTCCAATTGTCTGTTGAATTCAGGCAGAGAAAGTCATGTCTGTTGATCTTTTGATTTCTCTGTATTTTCTTTGAAGTCCAGGGTGCTGACTCCCCTGAAGAAGGTGAATGATATATGTGCTTGCTTAAAGGAATAATATGCATGCTTGATTTAAGTGATTGTTAACCCCTCAAAAGTTGCCTTTCCTTTTATGGATGCAGATCTAAGAACCTGTGATAGCAGTCCCCCCTCTGTATGTTGGGGTGCTTACTGATACATTATGGCGACGAGGATGGGATCTGCATAAATTAAAAGGAAAATATGGGGACTGAGATAATTTTCTGTTGCTTCCCAGTGGTGGTAGCTATGATTCTGTGGAACCCCAGGAGTTGGGGGTGGCCAGAGCCAGGACTCAAGTGGATTAGCCTGGCTAGAGACTATGCTGGAGGAGTGAAGGTCTTTAAAGTGTATTGTATTCAAAAACCAGATCAGCACAGTGAAAATTTGGAATGGAGCCCTGGAACCTGAGGGGAACACTGTCTTCCAGTTGACCAATGTCTTGGTACTGACCCAATCGACCTTGGTGAGGTGAGAGGAATGGGAGCCCCAACCTGCTTTCACATAGACCCAGATGGGAGCTGGGAGAGGCTGGCTCCTGCTGGAGGAGGAGTTCCCAGGAGCTCAGAGTTCAGCCCTGAGCCAAGATTGGGACTGCACAACAAGGACTGAGTGAGCTTTTTTGCAGCCTTCTCCTGGGACAGTTTGGGACCCAAGGGGTGGAGTTGCCTATGGTGAGTGGGGAGAAATGCTATGTACCCCTAAGGACCCCACTGTGATGGCTTTGTTGTCCAGCCGCCCTTCAGGACTTGGAAGAGACTACCCTGAGAGTGCAGGGTGGGGAGGCCGCCCCCCCCCCCTCCCCGCTCCAAGAGGACTTTGCTTGGACATTTCTGTTTGGGATTGAGGAAAGAGGAGCTGGTTGCTCTCTCCTCAAAGAATGATGTTATGTTATTCCTATACCTTTGTGTTTGTTTAAAGTATTTTGGCCACCCTATGTTGCTATGTTAGGTATTCTGCAAATGTGAACTATGTTGTATTTACTAAAGAAACGTTAATGCCTGTTCATATACAAGTTGCCCAAGTAACCTGCTTAAATCACCTGGATTTGGGATTGCAAAGTATAATACCTATTTGTTTCAGGATCCATGGCCATTTAGATTTGTAAGGCCAAGGATCCTGGTAGGGTGGAGTATAATGGCAAGTAAAATAGGACCTTTGGCTGTTTTTGTTTTAGTATAATCAAGAAATATATTGCCTCTATTTGAATGTGACTGGGGAGGATCTCTCCCACCCACACCCATCCCCAGCCATTGTTAGACCTGGGAATATTTGTAAGAATGTCCATGTCTTTTGCTAATGAGGCACTGATTCTCAAGGGATGTGATGCCCTGTGGCTCTAAAAAATGTATAAAGACTCTGAGGGTAAGGTATTACTTGGGTCTTAGTTTTAGTAAGAAGGTTTGAGTGCCAGAAGAGGACTCTGGGAAGCTGCTAAGGAGCTCCCCCCATCCCCACCTTTGCTTTAAGAACCTAGAAGTCATGCTTCCCTCTCTGGTAATTATGGTCAGATAACTGTCTGTCTGTTGAACTATGGTCAGACAGAGGAAGCCACGTCTGTTGATTACTTTGGGGTTCAGGGTGTTGACTCCCCTGAACTAGGTGAATGATATACGTGCTTGATAAAAGTGATTGTTAACCCCTCAAAAAATAAATTTAATGTATATTACCATTTCTTCCATCACTTTCTTAAGTCTAGGCAATCAACAAAACAATAAACCAAATCTTGATTTAGGCTTTTCTGCATGAGGTAGGCTGACAAGATCATCAGATTTAGACCTAGAATGCACCTTAGAAGTTGCCTGGACCAACTCTCTCATTCTAGTGGTGAGGAAACCAAGGCCCAGGATGGAAGCTGAGGTCATACAAGTGCCAAGTATCAGAGGTTCTCAGGGTCATTCCCTAAATCTCAGAATTTCTTCCTTTGTTATGGATGTCCTGGACAGGTTCAGGTTTGCTCTGGCAATCAAGAGCTAACACTGGTAGGAATGGAGGATTGCAGATTTAGAACTAGAAGGAACCTCAGAGGTTAGGATATCCAACTCCCATTTTACAGATGGGGAAACTGAGGCCCTGGACATTGTGCTAACTTGCCCAAGGTCACACAGGTTGTAAGGGTCAGAAGTTGGATTAGAATCCAGGTCTTCAGGCTCTAGATCTAGGATTCTTACCACCTTTCCTTGCTGCTAACCCTGTGTTTCTGTTTCCCTTGAACAAGTCCCCAAAACTGTACCATAATTTCCTCAACTACTGAAATCTCTCTCTCTCTCTCTCTCTCTCTCTCTCTCTCCACTTTTGTGTTATATATTAAAAACATAGCTCTTGCCTGGAATCATAACCCATTAGAGTCAGAAGAACCTTTAGAAAGCAACTAATCTGGTCCACCATTTCTCAAATGAGGGCACACACAGGGATGTTGTGAGGATAAAATTAGCTAATAGATGGGAAAGTGCTTTGAGACTCGGAAGTATCCATCAAAGCCCTTGGTGAGGCTGGAGCCAGGAAGAGGATTGTATTCTGCTGAACTCTTTGATCTCCTCCCAGCCTCCATGTTCAAATGGGGCTCAGTTCCTGTTGCCCCCCCCCCCTTTGTTTTTCTTCTTTGTTTTCTTTTTCTTTGGTCTTGTCCCTGTTATTCTAACTGCCCCACCCCACCCTATCCCATTCCCATCCTGGCTCCTCACTCCATTGTAGTCAGTCCCTTTCTCCTCCTTGGATTCTGCCCTATCTTCATCCTGCCGGAGCCTTTCAGTCCCTCCCAAAGCAAAGTGCTGCAGTGCCAAGAACCATGGATCCCAGGTGGAAGGACCTGGGTTCAAATTCCAGCTCTGCCATTTATTGACTTCTGGGCCTCAGTTTCTTCTTCATTAAAATGAGGGGATTGAGGAAGATGACCATGAAAGTCTTTTCCAGCCCTAAATCCTGATATATTTCTCAATCATCTCCTCTCACCCACAGAGTTCTTAGCAGCCTCTTAGATCCCTGGCTCATAGAATTAAGGAATCTCAGAGCTGGAAGTAGTCTGGTCAGGAGATCGAGGAACTGGGAGTATTGGGTGTTGAGAGCGCGTCAACATCTGTCCAAGTATAAAGGCAAGGAACGTACCTGAGACCTTTCAAGAATGTTTTCTACATCTTCAGCAATGAGTCAGTCATCATGGGGCTGCTGCTTGAACACTTTTCAGTGATGGAGAACTCATGGCCTCCCAAGGCAACTCATTCTACTTTTGGACAGAGCTCATGACTAGGGAGTTTTCTCTTAGTAAAACTTGGAAGCACTTAGCCTTTCCTTTTACTTGATTCTTTTAAAGCAGGAAGAGATTTTGGAGATCAATGTAAATCGCCTTGTCTTACAAATGAGTGAACAAAGGCCCAAATGGTTAAGTGGCTTTCCCAGGGTCACACTAGGAAGCTCTTACACCACTCTCCAACAAGGTGCCGATACGCATAAAAGTGGCTGTTCTCAGGTAGGCTAGTTTGTGTAAGAGGAGTGCCAAGGACTCAAGGAAGTTCACATGTATTTCCAAGGCTCCACTGAGAAGAAAGAAGGAAGGGAGATTGGCTGGAAGGGAATCACAGCAAAACTGGGTAAGGAGACCTAGGGTTCAGCCCTGGCTCTGCCATTAAGTCACTATGAGACTTTGGCGCTATTCATATCCTTTCTATAAGTTCTCTGATATGGAAAATGAGAGAATTGGACGAAATGGTCTCTAACGTACCTTCTAGCCCTGACATTCCCTGTTCTCAGACCCCTTCCAGCTCTGATATTTTACGTACTAAACTCTCTTCGATCTTTAATATTCATTATTCTAAATCCCAGCTCTGAAGGTTTGTGTCCCAATGTCCCTCCCAAGTCCAATCATCTATAATCTGTGAAATGATGAAGGCATCAAGAAAAATCTTTCAGACTGACATTGCTTTAGGCTTTTCTGATGGCATCCCTCCACCTGGGGCAATAGATCCAGGAAACACTGTCTCCAATACTTGGCATGCCCCCCCCTCTTCTAACTCTGCGACTGGAGAATCAGCCCCGATCTCTCTCATTGCTGCCTCTCTCCAACCTTCCCCTTTTCTGATCCCTTCTCAACCTCTCCTTTCTGGATCGCTCCCTTGGCACAGGGCCTCGATACAGAAGGGGCGTTTAATAAATGTTTGCTGATAGACTCATGGGTCCAGATTCATCTCCCTAGCCAGATCCTTTGAGCAGTCTCCAACTAGCCCTCTGGCTTTTTTTCTTTTTTTAAGGAATTCCATCCCTGTCTTACCCTCTTCCTCTCTCACACATCCCCTATCTTTATACTTGAGGATTTTGAAATGCCTGTGATGTGCCCTCCAGGCTTCTCAGTCTCCTGACATGCCATGACCTAAACCTCTCTCCACTTCGGCCGCACAAAGAGATGTCTACACCGTTATCACCAAGTCTTTCCTGATCAAGTACTCTGAATTTCCTCTATTTAACTTTCATTTCTTAGTCTTCTATCCCTCCCTCTCTTATTTACCCTTTATTATGACTTTCATCCTTTGTTTTTTTCAATGCATGTCCAGACCCATCATGCTTCTACTTTGGCTTCCTCATCCCTTTCCTTCTCTCCCAGCTCCAGGCCCTGACTCTCCCAACTTCTCCCCATCCCCAGGCTTCAGCTCCCTTTCATAGGTGCTCTCCGGTTAGAATATTATCTCTTTAAGAGCAGTGATTATCTTTCTTTTTGCTTGGATTTATATTCCCAGTGCCTAGCATAGAGCCTGGTATATAGAAGCTGTTTAATAAATGTTTGATCCCTTCCCCTTTTCCTTTATTGAGTGAATGAATGTTCATCATGATCTCTGCCCAGGAGGCTTAGTGCAGATAGCTCTTATCATAGCCCTGGGGAAGGCCACATATTCTTGAGCTAATTTAGCCGCAAAATAACCTTTCCCTTAAGAAGTTTGTTATCTTTCAACTCAAAAAGAGCTGCAGTCAAAGGACAGTCAACCACATCTGACCTTGGATAATGACTTCCTACGATTCTTGGTGCCAGAAATGGACCATAGGGAGGTGGGGGGGCAGAAGGTGCTGGGAATGTAGTCATTTCAGGTGCTTGGTGGTGTCTGCTAATGCGTATTTCTCAGTTGTAGCTAGCCTAGTTTAAGATGAAAGTTGATCCTGCATCAATCATATTACCTATCTCACCCTCCTATAATCTGGGTCATGTAATTCAATAAATACCAAATATTAAGTTCCTACTATGTGCCCAGGCACTGTGCTCATTACTGGCCATACAAATAATCCCTGTCTTCAAGGAATTGACATTCTAAGAAAGCTAAGGGGGAGGTAGGGATTATGGTTTCCATAAGAATACATGCCTGTCTCTGCTGAGACCATCCTGCACCCCTGGCGTCTCAGCTAAGCAAGAATCCCACCAAACATTTATTAGGGACCTACTATGTGCAGTGAACTATGCCTGTTTTACAAAAATAAAAAAAAAATCTCTGCCCTCAAGGAGTTCACAGTCCAAACTATCCTTACAGTTTTCTAAATGGTCTCCCTGTCCCCAATCTCTTCCCCCTCCAAACCCCACTGCCCAGAATCAGGCAACCCACTCCCCAGTGGGTAAGAGGTCAGACTATAAACAGTTCTCAATAAAACTGAAAACCATTAACATGAAATAAATGCTTCTGATTAAATGAATGATTTCAATAGTTTAAATGAATGGTGAACATGAAAGAATGTTCCAAATCGCCAACAATCAAGAGAATGCAAATGAAAACCACTCTGAGAGCTTACCTCACACTTTAAACACTGAATAACATGACCAGAAAGTGAAAACAGTCAACCTTGGAGGGACTGTGGGATGATAGACACAGTAATCGACTGCGGATGATCATGCGACAGTCCAACCGTCTAGGAATGCAACTTGGAATTATACGAAAAACATGAATAAAATGGCCATATTCAGAGTCTACACACACACACACACATCCCCAGGAAGTCAATGATCAAAGAAAGGCCCCCATATGCCCCAAATATTTATTAGAGCATCTTTTACATTATTTATATACTGTATTATAAATACTACAACAGCATAATATAATATGTTACATCATACTAATATATGTAATAGTAATAATATAATGAGAAAGGCCCCCCATATTCACCAAATATTTGTGATAGTATCTTTTCTATTTCTTATATAATGCACAAAATATTTATAATAGCATCTTTTCTGTTCCTTAAATAATATTAGTTCTGACTAATACAGTATATTATATTGTTATATTATGTTATTATAATATATAAGAAACAGAAAAGATGCTATTATAAATATTTTCTGAATATGGAGGCCTTTATTAATTACATAATTTTATATTTTATATGTATGCATACATAATATATGTATATATTTATATAATATAATTATATATGTTGTATATCATGTAGCTATAATATATAATATTATAACACATAATTACAAATTATATCATACATAATTATAATTGTTCATTATTATATAATATTATTGCATTTATTATAATTTTATATCCTTCCTTCCTTTATTTTCTTCCTTTTTTTACATTAGCAAAGAACTGGACACAAACTAGATGCTCATCAGCTAAAGACTAGCTACAGAATTATGGCACATGAATGGCTCAGACCATTCATTCATTCAGACCATGTGCACCAAAAGAAACAATGAAGATGAAAGATTCAGAGAAGTATAAGAAGATTTACAGGAACTGATGCAAAGTGAAGTAAACAGAATTAGGAAAACAATATGCACAGAGATTACAGTAAGAACAAAACACAATCCTGTAAATTTTTAATGGCAGAATTTGGCCCTGGGGAGCAGTTAAGAGGATAGGCCTCAATTTCTCCTCTTCAAAGAGGGTGTATTTATTATCAGATTTGTTTTATGGGCTTTGTTTTTTTTTTTAAACTGAAATCCTTTTTTCTTTTTTCCTCTTTCTTATCAGGACTGGCCTCCTAGGTTGAAGATGGTGGAGGCATATAGTAATAAATAAAGGTGATATAAAAACAAGAGGCATTAATAAAAAAAAATAAGATTAAAAAAGAATAAGGTATAGACAAAAGAGCAGGAAATTTAGAGTGAGAGGTAGTTTTACCACCTCCCTGCCTGTGTGTTGGCCTAGAGCAATGGTTTCTAAGTATTTTTGACCATTTGCCCTTATCAATAAAAAAGATTTTGAGTGTGGAATCAGGAAGACTTGGGTTCAAATTTTGTCTCTGATACATGGAGGCTGTGTGAGTCTAGGCAAGTCACTTAACATCTCAGTGATCCCAGACAACTCTCTAAGACTAATAAAGCAGGTGCTAGATTGCTGCATTGGTGGAAGTGATACATCAGGGCTCCCCACACTGAGAAAATCCTAGGTCCAATAAAAACAAATCTATGTACAAATTTACTCCTATGTTATGTACATCCTGAAAATTGTACAAATTATAAAAATATAGAATATATATAGAATATATGTAAATATAGAGAGAATATATAGAAATTTAATATGATACTTCAAACATTAAACACTATTTTAAAAATATTTTGCTAACCAGTCAAAAAACTTACCCCTATTGTAGAGATAGAGACTACACCTATGATTTCATTGGCGTAGGGAACTTCGAGGTGAGGAAACACACTCTACCAATGTAGGTTGAACCTTCTCTGACATTTATAGTCTTAGAGATCTAACGGGCATTGAGAGGTCATGTGACTCACCTGGACAACATATATCATAGATGGGGCTCGAACCCAGGTTTTCCTGGGTTCAAGGGAAGCTCTCTATCCACAACACCATGACTGCCTCTAAAAATAAATTAAACCAATCAACCATTAATTGATAATAGACATTTTAGTGAGAGTAATGTGACTGAATAGGTTTCATTATTTTGATAATCTTTTTAAAACTTTTGTCATACAGGGATTTGGAAGGCTAATTCTAAGCTCAGTTTATTCTGATATTTGGTTTGAGCTGCTATTAGAGCTGAATAAGTTAACTCCCTAACATGCTTCAGAAAGCTACATCTCTCCCAAATACAAGTACGTTATAGGCTGTCACTTCATTAAGATAGTCATTTTCCAATCCCATCCAATAAATATGCAAAGGTTCTTGTTGCAATTTGGCTGGTAAATTTCCATCTCCCCCAATGTCAACCAGTTATCCTTATAAACTAGAGGAAAGGCATTTCATTGTTATATTTTTTAACAGATGAGTTTATAAACCACTGAACATTTTTCAGTTGGAAGATTTTTAAACCAGTTAGAAAATTCTGTTTAATACAGATCAGTTAATCAGTAAGGATTTATTAAGAGTTTAATAAGTGCCAAGTACTAGGGTTACAAAGAAAAAAAAAATAAAATGGCCCCTTCCTTGAGGAGCTTATATTCTTTTTTTGAATTGAATTATTTCATTTGTTTTCAGTGTTAAACAATCACTTCCATATATCTTAGATTTTTTTTCCACTCCCTCCCCCTCAGTTCCCATTTCCTCCTCATTCCCTCCCTGAGACGGTGTACAATCTTATATAGGTTCTACGCATACATTCCTATTAAATGCACGTTGCATAGAAGAATTAAAATGAATGGGAGAAACTATAAAACAAAACTTAACATAATAGAAAAGAAAATGTTCTATTTCTATCTGCGATCCAGTTCCATAGTTCTTTCTCTTTTCTCTGGAAGGTATTTTGCCTCAAGAGTCCATTGGAAATTTTTGAAGTCCATGCATTTCAATGAGTCTACCAAAAAAATTCCTCACACACTAGTTGTTGCTGTGTACAAAGATCTCCTGGTTCTGGAGGAGCTTATTGTCTAATGGAGAAACAACATGTACAAAAATGGGTACATACAAGACTTGTTATTTGTCCTTTGTTCTGGAAGAGGACCATGACATCAGGAGGGTGATGCCATGACTTGGAAGTGAATTGGATTTAAGTGAGGAAGGGCTGTACAAGGTCACCAGCCTCACTTTCTCCTCCAGAGCCATTTGGGTCCAGTGGCCAGATATAGATCAGGACAACTGGAGATGGCCCAGGATGACACAGAAGACACATACAGACTAGATGAAAGGTGCTCTTAAAGGAATAGAAAATGGCAGCAAATGTCAGAGTTTCTATAAGGTGACAAATGTCCTTTTTGGCAGCAAAAGCCTGACTTTTAAATCCATCAATTGGCAAATGTTTAGCATTTACTAAGTGTCTGGTACTAGGTTAAGTATTAGACTACAAAGACATCAAAACAAGCCCTGCCCTCAAGCACCTTACACTCTATTAAAGGCGATCCCATGCATATAATTTGGCACATATGTGATGCAGAGCAGATAGAATTGTGATGACTTTATTAGCTAATATCTCAATGCACAATATACACTTGAGCAGAGGCTCATTATTAAAGAGAGTGTACAAAAATCCTGATAATTTTGAACAATTGCTGGCCATCCTCTTGATAGATCTTATTACCTCGGCCTTGTTTTTACCTCTAAATGTGGCTGGTGAAGAATTAGCAGTTCTAGAAGGAGGGGATAGGAGAAGGGGGAAAGCAGGCAAGAGAAGATAGCTTATACTTGAACTGATTAATTCTAGGTAAAGACTGAGAAGAGAAGAGAGTGAAAGACATCCATGAGGACTTCAATAGCCCTGAGGGAGGGAGAGAGGGACTGGAGACCATGGTGAGGCTGAAAAAGAGATTCAGGAATTGTGAGACATAGGAAAAGTTGGAAAGATAGGAGTTAATAGTCAGAACTGCAGAATTCATTACTGGTCACAGAAATAGAATATTAGTGAGCTCATGAATGTAAACCAACCCTGTCTGTGTCTAAGATGAGACGAAGGAGATGTGTCCCACTCAACCTAGCTAATGTGATACCTAACACTTTAAGTTATATGAGGAGGCATATTTACATAGAAAAATGAATTACAGGTTGATTCCTCACTCTGTAAAAGGAATTTTTTGCCACTATTAGATGAAGTTTTTTAATGAATAAAATCAGTAGTGTTGTTAGCATAATAGCATAAGGCAGGGGTATCTGAACCCTTTGGCTGGAGATCAGGACCATTCACCTCTCTTACATGAGGTTCCCCCGATAAGGTACTCCACTCCCAAAATCTCCAACAAGATTCCTCTCCTACAATAGGAGGCTAAATTCTAAGGTGATTTGAGTAGGGGAAGATGCCTCCGAGGTGACAAACCCTAGAAAGGGTCTTGAAATGGGCTAGAGTTAATATTGCTCTCCTATGTTAGATGCTAAGAATTGTCCCATTGGAAAGGAAGGTGAGTGGATCGCAACTGCCTGTAATTGGCAACTATTCCCTGGGCTTTAAAGGAGCTTCAGGATGATGCCAGGGACCATTGCTTGAGATTGTAGTATGAGATCTGGCTTTTCGGTGTTTGGGATGAAGCAGTTAACAAGGACTTGGAGAGAATGGAAGTTAAGTAGAGAGAACAAATTGTAACATCAGTCCAACAATACAGGGAGTATGATTAGGGTTTGTTGTGACTGCTTAGAAGCTGATGGATTTGTAGTGTAAAGGGGTGATAGGTTTGGGTGAGTTGCTTTGGGAGCCATGGATTCAGTGCTAGACTGAGCCATTATCATGGGAGCATGGTGGTTCTTTGTCATGCCTCCCCCTGGTGGACAACCCAACTCAATTTAATTTGGAGAGAGCTGCAAGGGGCCCAAGAGGTCATGTTTTATAGGGAAGGAAATGAGGTCAAGAGAAAGTTAAGGCATTTTAAGGTCGCACAGGTAATAAGTGAGAGGGCAAGGTTTTCTGACTCCAAATACCCGATGTTCTTTCTATTCTACCATGCTGCCTCACGGTTCAGAGGGGGAAGAATGGAGGGGGAAATAGAAGGGAAAATTGGTCTAACCATGGAAGCAGGACCATTGATATGTAGGAGCCAGAAGGCAGCACTGGATGCCAGTGACTGATGAGAGCCCTGTGGGAGACAGATAAAAGAAAAGAAGCAGAAAGAGCCAGCCTGGCCCATTAAACTGTAGTAGAAGGAAATGTAGGTAGACAATCATTTCTGTGAAAATTTCTGTGAAAAGTATCTAGGGCTTTTTGTGGAAGATAAGCTCAAAATGAATCAGCAGAGTGCAAGGCACTCAAGCAAAGGAATTTAGTGTTACTATGCATTAAGGGAAGTTGTCATCACGTCTGATGTAGGCTGGCTGGCCCCAGCCAGAGAGTTAGCACCACTGTCCTCTGCCCATACAGGGCTCCACTCTGTGCAGCAGACCTTGGCATCTTAGGAGGTATACTGACAAAAAGAAGGTGGTTTGGGTTAGTGGATGGATAAATGACTTCAGAGTCAGAAAATCCTGGGTTTGAATCCCGCCTCTTTTGCCTATTGGTTGCATCACCCCAGGCAACGTCACTCTTAGTGACCTGAGCAACTGTCCCAGACTATAAATTGGAGGGCAGGGGTTGAGCTGCCCTGGTTGGAGGGAGAGGGGGTTTTCTTCACTTAGAGGTCCCCACATGATGAAATCACAGGCCTTGCCTTTTTAAAAGCATTGTTCCAACTAGTCTTAGCTACAGAGCTTCCTTTGTTCCCTCTCCAGACCCCTGCTATCTTATTCATTGACTAAGTGTCTAGGGGGCTCTCTTAATAAGTTGGAAATGCCTTGAAAGAAGTAGCCCTCCCTGGTGCCCAGGCTGAATTGCATCTCCCTGGGTCAATGCTTTCCAGCAGGTGTGGTTCAGGAAGTCACAGCAATCAGGGGAGAGAATTGTTGGCTCCCACCTTGAAAATGGAGAGGTGACGGCATGCCGCCCACATTGATGGCAAAGCCTCAAACCAGGGATTGGGTGTCTCGTCTGCCCACATCCAATACCTGCTCATGAATTGTTAACTTGTCCCCAATGCCCATTGTCGTCATTCCTGACCCCCCAGCTCTGCTTCCTCTCTCCTCTTTTCCCCGGGTCCTCAGGTTGGCCCAAAAGAGTGCCTGACCACTCTGCTCTTACCTCCCTAAGTCTAGACATCCTACAAGGGCCAAGGCCAGGATTAACTTTGCTGACTGTGCTGGGCCATAGTGACCTCTAAGGTTCTACAAATTGTCCAGCCCACCTCGCTTTATTTCATAGAACCATAGAATCACAGAAGTGGAAGGGACCTTGGAGGTCATCTATTCCAACCACCTCAGTTTACAGATAAAGAAAGTGAGGGATGGAACAGCTCACAAATTATTGGATCTCAGATTTAAAGTTAGGAAAAAGCTTAGAGGCCATCAAGCCTAATATATTTATTTTACAGACAAGGAAACTGAGGCACAGTTAAGGGGTTAAGTATGAGGTCAATCACATCTAAAGTGGGATTTGAAGCCAGATCTTTCTGACTTTAAACCCGACACTCTATCCACTCACAACTCCATGCTACCTCTATTAGATAATTATACACAGTGGTAAGATGGTTCCTCTGTCTTCCTGAGCACTAAAGAGAGCCTGAATCCAATTCCCTATAGGCTTTCCCAATGCTTTTATTTGCAGATGGCATTGTGCTGTTTGCCACAAGCCCAGGACCATGTCAGGGCCTTTTCCATAAGATCTACAGCTGAACAAACCATCCACACAGAAAAACCCAAGTGGATGAAGGATATGCTTTGATCAGACTGTGAGAGGCAGTCAGATGTGGAAGCCATTGAATTAGTCTATCGGCTCACCTATTTGGGTCAGTCACTGCCATAAGAACACGATGAACCAGGCTCCAAATGGAACCAGAGGAAGAGACTAGGCTGAGCTATATTTAGGAAACTGCCCACTGCTTTCAACAATCCTAGGCTGCTTCCTGACACAAAACCCATCATTCTTAACACAGATATTTTCGCAGCAATGCTGAATGACTGTGAATCATGAAACACCCAGATTCTTTGAAGAACCAAAATTGCTCGTGACCCAAAGGACAATGGAAAGACACACGGTAGGTGTAAGTGGGCTATAACATACTAACCATGATAAATGGTACCCTAGAAGTGGTGTGAGAGACATTTTCTATGACATATAGGACTGGAAAAGAAGATGAGCCAGAATAAAAGCTAACATATGGAAAGTCTGTTATACAGTTTATCCCTGATTCATATGTGTGTATACATATATAATAAACCATATATATGACATATATATAAAATACATCACACTTAATGTAAATATATATCTATAAAATTAATCATGTGTAATATGCATATATAAAATTAATTATGTATAATATGCATTTAAAAATAAACATACACAGAGAAGGGCCTCTAGTGTTTTGGGTAGATTTTCTATGAAAGACTTAGAGAAAGACATGGAAAAGACTCCCACAGGACCTCAGTCTTCCCGCTCACATAGCCATCACCCAAGTTCAGGTTTTCATTACCTCTCACCCAACTGATTGTATTAGCAGCTAACAGGCCACCTTGTCCCCATTCTCTTCTATACCTCACACCATCACCAAAATCATCTTCCTAAGGCACTTGTCTGGCCCTTGCTCAACAATTTTCAGTGCCTTACTATTACCTCTATATTAAATATAGAACAAAATTCCAAAGTCCAACACTTGTAGGCCGCCATAGTCTACTTCCAACACACCATGGCTAAGTCAGTAACCTCTCTCTGCCTCTCAGCCTCCACAACTGTAAATGAGGAAACTGAACTCAGTGACTGCTAAGGTCCATTACAGTTCTCAGTCTTAGGGTCTTTCCAGCCTCATTTCACATTATTACCCTTCAGGTAAAACCCCATGTTTCAGCAAGCTTTGCCTGAGAGCTGTTCCCTGAGTCCAGCCCGCCATCTTCCCTCTCTGTGCAGACCTGTGGGCCAGCTGTCCTTTGGGATGCCTTTCCTCCTCACTCCCATGTCTTAGAACTCTCATTTTCATTCAAGACTCACCTCCATCATACCCTCCCTCTTTACTCATTCACCAATATCCAGGCACATATATCCATGGGAAAGTCTTCCCTTCTTCTCCCCATCAAAGCCCTTTATGCTCCCTCTCTCCTCCAATTACCCTGAAATTACTTTTCTAAGGACGTGTTGTATGCCCAACTATAATGTCAACTTATTGAGATCAGGGAGCATTTTGTTTCTGTCTTTATATTTCCAGAACTAACACAGTGACCTGGCACACAATGGCCATTCAATAATTACTTGCTGAATTGGATTGGAATGTATCAGATTATCTTGGTTAGTGGTTGTCCTTTGTTCTTGAAGAGGCTCAAAATGACATCACTATGTTAGAGTCAAGTTACAGTGCTTCCTACTGTGGCTGATCAAACCAATACGAGCTCAGAATGTTCTACCATAGGTCAAGCACAAATAGTCCAAATGAACATTTGGTGTGGATTCTCTAAATCTGCACATTTTGCATTTCATTTGAGCTACTTCAATTCTGCTTTGCTTATAGAACACAGTACTTTCTCTGATGTGAGCATGCCATGATGGGAGATCCTGTGCCAGTGTCTTCCACGTCACACAATCCACTCCGTTCTTAAGAGAAACCTTGAGAGTGTCCTTGTATCACTTCTTCTGACCTTTGTGTGAACCCTTGCCTTGGTTGAGTTCTCTGTAAAATAATCTTTTAGGCCAACATATTTGGCATTCAAACAACGTGGCCAACCCATTGGAGTTGTGCTCTCTGAAGCATAGTTTGAATGTTTGGCAGATTTAGTTTGAGAAAGGACCTCAATGCCTGGTACCTTATCCTGCCAGGTGATCTTCAGAATCTTCCCAAGACAATTCAAATGGAAGTGATTCACTTTCCTGGCATGATGCTGGTTATCAGATTATCCAGTCACCAAGTGAAGGCCTCAATGACCATTCATCCCATCCCATCCCAACCCATCCAATCTAATCCAATAACCATTGATTAAATAGTGATCAACTGTAGGCCAGGCACTGTGCCTCCAGAGAGGCAATGGTTACATAAAGTCTCTGTCCTTCAGAGACACAGGAAGGCATTGGAACAGAGCTGCTTTGAGGATTGGGTCAATCTGGGTTCAAGTTCCTCCTGCCTATTGGCTGAGTGACCCTGGAGAAGTTTCCCATTCCTCTCCTGGCTCCACTTCTGACTCTCTGGATGTTACCACTATGACCCAGCTACCCAACTTCTCCGTAGGGAAGATCCATTTTCCCTGCAGGCTGCTTCTCCTATTGGTGATCTCCTTCTTAAACCTCCCTTTTGAGAAAGTGCCCAAGCCAACCATCCTTCATTCTCTGATTCATTCTCTGATTCCCCAGATTTTGTCAACAAAATTCCCTGCCCACGTTTTAAACGCCCTTTTAGATACTGTCTTCACAAGTTGTAATGTAAGGTCCTTGAAGACAGGTTCTGGCTTTATTTTTGCTTATTTTCATATCCTCAGTGCCTGGCACACGGTAAGTGCCTAATAAATGCTTGTTGACTGACTGACTTCACTGCACAGCGCCTCAGGAAACTCTCCATCACTATAAACTGCAGAATAGGGCCAGGATCCATTGGGGGGGAGTGCCTCCCAGCTCTGACATCCCATGTTCTAAGGCCCCTCTCAGTGCTGACATTCCCTGTTCTAACCTGTCTCCTAGCTCTGACATTCCTTGTTCTAAGATCTCTCCCTAAATCACAAATGAAATCATAGGTCTGATCCAAATACAAGGCACTATTCCAGGTACTGAGGATACAGACATGAAAGATGACAGATAATCTGCTACCATGGAGCTTTTTTTCTTAGATCCCAGACTTGGGATCAGCAAGACTCATCTTCATGAGTTCAAATCCAGCCTCAGACACTTACTAGCTGTGTGATCCTAGGCAAGTCATTTCACCCTATTTGTCTCAGCTTTCTCATCTATAAAGTAAGCTAGAAAATGAAATGGTAAACCACTCCAGCACCTTAGCCAATAAAATCCCCAAACAAAGGGTCAGACACAACTGAACAACTGAATCAATAAATTTGTTTTTAAAAATCTATTGTGCAAAAAAGACAACAATGTGAAATAAGAGTGCAAAAATGGATTAGAGAAGCACTGTTTTGGATGTGTTGAATTTGAGGTGCTGAAGGAACATCCCAAGGGAATGTCCAGCAGGCAGATGTGAGACTGGAGCTGCAGGAGCTATTGGAATAGAGATAAAAATGGTAACCATATCAAAGGATATGAACAGGCAGTTTTCAGAGGAAGAAATTAAAGCTATCTATAGTCATATGAAAAAAATATCTAAATCACTATTGATTAGAGAGATGCAAATCAAAACAACTCTGAGGTACCACATCACATCTATCAGATTGGCTAACATGACATGTGAGAGAGTTGGAACACTAATGCATTGTTGGTAGAACTGCGAGCTGATCCAACCATTCAGGAGAGCAATTTGGAACTATGCCCAAAGGGTTATAAAAATGTGTATAACCTTTGATCCTGCCATATTGCTTCTAGAGATCATAAAAATGGGGGAAAGGCCCACATCTAAAAAAATATTTATAGCAGCTCTTTTTGTGGTGGCCAAGAACTGGAAATCAAGGGAATCCCCATCCATTAAGGAGTGGCTGAACCAGTTGTGTTATTTGAATGTAATGGAATACTACTGTGCCATAAGAAATAATGAAGAGGAAGACTTCAGAAAAACTTGGAAAGATTTATATGAACTGATGCTGAGTGAAGTGAGCAGAACCAGGAGAACAATATGCACAGTAAGAGTCGCAGTGTGAGGGGACTGTATCCAATTAGCTTAGCCCTTCACAGCAATGCAAGGACCTAAAACATTTCTAAAGGACTCATGATGCAAAATGCCATCCATATCCAGAGATAGAACTATAGAGTGAGAATGAAGAATGAAGCAGACTATTTTCTCTTTTGTGATGTTTTATTTTTTCTCATGGTTTCTCCCATTCATTTTAATTCTTCTACACAACATGAAAATGTGTTTAATAAGAATATGTGTGTAAAGCTCATATAATATTCCATGCCATCTTGGAGAGGGAGGGAGAGGGAGGGGGAGAAAAATTTAAACTTATGGAAATGATTGTTGAAAACTGAAAATGAATAAGCTAATCATAAAAAAATAAAAATGACAGTAAAAAATGATGACCATAGGATTGAAGGAGGAAAGAGGAGGGAGAGAAAGAGAGAGGGAGAGAGACACAGAGAGAGACAGAGAGAGAGAGAGAAGATGAAGAAGAAGGAGGAGGAGGAGGAGGAAAAGAAGGAGAAGGAGGAGAAGGAGCAGAGAGAGAAGGAGAAAGAGAAGGAGGATGAGAAGGAAAAGAAAGGGAAGGAGGAGGAGGAGAAGGAGGAGGAGGAAGAGGAGAAGAAAGAAAAGGAGAAGAAGGCAAAGGAGGAGAAAAAGGAGAAGGAGGAGAAGGTGGAGGAGAAGAAGAAGGCAAAGGAAAAGAAGGAGAAGAAGAAAGAGGAGGAGGAGGAGGAGGAGGAGGAGGAGGAGGAGGAGGAGAAGGTCTAGGTCAAAGCCTTGGTTGACACCCATATTAAAGGTGAAGGAGAAGGAAGAAAAACCTGAAAAGAAGTGATCAGTATATGTAAAGTAGGAGCAGACCCAGAAGGCATAGAAGTTATAATGTTGTAGATTCTATATGAAGAGTTGTATTTCTAAATTTTATTTCTGAATATATATATCCCTGTGGTGAAGTGAGAAGAAGAAGGATCTCATTGTAAATCTGCCTGAGATCCTATCCCTGCCCCCCTTGCCACTTACTGCCTTGGTGACATTAAACAGACCCCCTCCCCTTCTCCTGACCTGAGGAGTTGGACCAGATGGCTTCTGAGGTCTCTTCCAACTCCAGGACTAGAAGCCCTAGCTGGTGAGTGAGTCAGCCATCATAGCAAAGAATGAAAGGGATAAAAGAGATAAAAATAAAGTAGTTCAATAAACTAGACAATGCCTCTGGAGTGAGGGCTACTGAAGCCTTGTCAGGGCTGCTCATCCACCTTTGGTGTCTACTCATCCAGTTCTCGCCTGTGACTCCAAGAAGCTATACATGCACAGTCCACATCCTGGCAAAATCATCTTGACAGATAGACTAACCCAGGGTGAGGGCAACCAACAGTCCTCAGACTCATTGGTGAGGTAGGGGACTGTCTACCCCAAGCACAGGAAAAACTCCCCTCCCAGAATGCACAAATAAGAACAGTTTATTCTAAAAGCCATGAAGTAGGCACCATAGAGGGCTTATAGCTTGGTCAGACATAGAAGACACCAAGGTCATCCACTGTATCCCAGGTCATTGCCAGTTGTTTTGACTTTTGTCCAGCCACTGAACTTCAATGACTCTGGAAGAGAGAGTGAGGCTGACAACTGCGCAATTTGGCTCCAAGTCAAGACATTGTCTCATGAAGTCATTGGTCCTCTTCAAAAACAAAGGATGAACAACAATAATCACTATGAGCAAGTCACTTAATCTTTTGGAACCTCAGTTTCCTTGGCTGTAAAATAAGGATAAGACTATTCGAAGTGTTGAAGATAAAGAAACAACCTTAGGGTCAGGAAGACCTGGGTTCGAGTCTTGCTTCTGACACAAACTGGAGCAAATACTTCTTAGAGGCCCCAGACAATTCTCTCAAGACTCTCAAGGGCAATGCTGGTCCTGGAAGATCTAGAAGCTGTTCCTTACCCTTCTTAATTCTAGTGCCTTCTCTCCCTTATTTCCTATTTATCTTGTATCTGCTTGTCAGCTTTGGCATTAGACTGGAAACTCCTTGAAGGTAGGGATTGCTTTTTGTTTTTTGTATCCCCAGCACTTAGCACAGTGCCTGGTAAATAAATGCTTATTGACTGACTGAATGACTGGTCTGCATTGGAAGAGGAAAGGGCATTCCATGTATCAATGAAATGGCAAGTCTAGCCAACAAAAGAAAGAGCAAATAAGAAAATTATTCTGGTACCCATCTCTCAGGGTTATTGTGAGGACCAAACAAGAAATGACACAAATTACTTTGCAGACCTTAAAGTGCTATGCAAATGTCAGATGCTGTTTTTAAAGATACGTTCCAGGCCTGGGTATGTGGAAGGGAGCAGAAGAGCGCACCAAGGAGTGTTTTTCATTGAGGGACACCTCCTTGTTTGACACATCTTTGTTTGACAGAGAGAGCCAGTGTTCCCCAGGAGACAAAGGATTGTAAATATTTAACTGTTGGGAGCTCGTAACTAGCCAGCCCCACTCTGAGCCAAGAAAGAACTTACATAAGTGTTCCTGGGAATTGCAAGGGCTAAGTCTTCTGGAAAGGTGGGAGAGGGAGATGTGGCCACCCAGCGTGGGGTAGGCAAGGAAAAGAGGATAGAAGATAGGGGAAAGGGAAAAAGCTGGGGTGGGGACAATTGAGGAAGATGTTTTCTGTTCGAAGACTCATCCTAATTCTTACACTCCCTATTTAAAGGATCCTCCCTGCATAGGTCCCTGGGAGGATGATGATGCCCAGGATATTAATAGCAAAATAAGAATGGGGGAAAGAAGAGTTCAGTTGTGGGCATATTGAGTTTGAGATGCCATGAGAAATCCAATTCAAGACCTCCATTAAGCAGATGGTATTCAAACATGGAACTTAAGAGAGCGATGAGTTAGATCGATCTATCTATCTATCTATCTATCTATCTATCATCTCTATTTCTATCTATCTCAATTTCTATCTGCCTATCTTGTTGTTTGTCCTTTGTTCTTGAAGAGTACCTCTATCTCTATACATCTCTATCTCTATCTTTATCTGTCTCTGTATCTCTGCCTCTACCTAGCTATGCCTATCTCTGTCTAGGTCTATCTCTCTTTCTCTGCCTATCTATCCACCCATCTCTATCTCTCTACCTCTATCTCTTTATCAGTCTATCCATCCCTCTCTATCTCTATCTCTGTACCTCTATCCAACTATCTCTCTATCTCTCTTTACCTCCCTCTATCCCTCTTTATATAGATATAGATATACCTGTGACTCATCTGCATAGAGATGATTGGGAGCTGATGAGATTCTCATGTGGAATAGTATAGAGAAAGAAGAGAAGAGGATCCAGAGCTGGGCCTTAGGGGATGCCCATGGTCAGTGGAAACAACATGGATGGAGGAGGAGTCAGGAGGGTAAGAGGAGAACCAGGCAGAACCTGGAGAATATCCAGAAAAGGGTCATTGACAGCATCAAAGAAAGTAACAAAGAATGAGGACTGAGAAAGGGCTACTGGTTTTGGCAAACAAAAGATCAATGGTAATTTTACAAAGGGCAATTTCAGTTGCATGATCAGGATTGAAGGCACGTGGCAGAAGATTTTGAAGGGAATGAGAGAAGAAAGAGCCATATATAGTCATAGATGATTTTCTGAAAGAATTTTGCAGAGAAAGGGAGGAGAGACATAGGATAAATATAATTTCTATTAATATAATCTGTTGTTGAGTCATTTCAGTTGTGTCCAATTCTTTGTAACTCCATTTGGGGTTTTCTTGGCAAAGATACTGGAGTGCTTTGCTATTTCCTTCTCCAGCTAATTTTACAGATGAGTAAACTGAGGCAAACAGGGTTAAGTTTGTGACTTGCCTGAGGTCACAAAGCTAGTAAATATCTGAGGCTGAAGTTAAACTCTGGTATTCCTGACTCCAGGCCAGGCATCCCTGCCCCATTTAGCTGCCCTATTATTATTAATAATAATAATAACTAACATTTATATAGTGCCTACTATGTTCCAGCCACTGTGCTAAGCACTTTATAAGTATTATTTAATCAATAAATGTGTGAAAAGGTTGAATCAAGTGTGGATTAAATAATTCCATGATTCTATGTGTGTATGTCTTCTCTCTGAGTAGGTCATAGTTCCTGAATGGCCCTATATCTCTTCTGCATGACCCTGCAGTTCTAACATCACTACCCCTGATATTTATATCATATTTTGTATGTATTACCTCCTTAGATCCTTTACTCAACTCTGTGAGATAGAATTAGTTATGATTATCCCCATTTCATAGATGAGGAAACTGAAGCATACAGAGATTAACAGACTTGCCAAGCAGATTTCAGAAAAACCTGGAAAGACTTGCAAGAACTGATGCAAAGTGAAGTGAACAGAAGCAGAAGACTGCACACAGTAAAAGCAATATTGTGTGATGACCAACTTTGATAGACTTAGCTCTTCTCAGCAATACAAAGATCTACGACAATTCTGAAAGACTGATGCTGGAAAATGCCATCCACATCCAGAGAAAGAACTGATGAAGTCTCAATGCAGATTGAGGCTTACTATTTTCACTTTCTTTGGTTGTTGTTTTCCTTTGGTTCGGTTTCTTCCTTTACAATATAAGTAGTGTCACTCAAAACCAAGTCACGTGCAAGTCATGTCATCATTTCTCTGATGCCATGGTCTTCTTCAGCAATGAAGGATGAACACAAGTGTGGAAACATGTTTTACATGATTGAGCATATGTAACCTCTATCCAACTGATTGCTGTCTGAAGGAGAAGGGAGGTAGAAAATTTGGAACTCAAAATTTTATTTAAAAAATGAATTTTAAAAATTACTTTTACATGTAATTGGAAAAAAACACTACTTTAAAAAAAAGAGACTTGCCAAGGATCACATAGCTAGTAAATGTTAGAGGCAAGATCTTCCTGGTTCCATGTCTGGAATTTTATTTGCCCAAAGCTTTAGAAAAATCACTTTAGAAAAAAAGCCAAGTGGAAAAGATATTAGAGTATAAAGAGGCATGAGTTAATGAGACTAATCAGAAAGCTATTGCAATTGTCCAAGTAAGAAGTGACAAGACCCTGAACTAAGGATGATGGCTGTGTGAGTGGAGGGGAGAAGAAGTCCATGAGTGGTGTCATGAAAGTAGAAACGACAAGATTTCACAACAGATTGGATATGTGTTGTCTATGAACAGCAACTTGGTAAATTGAAATGAATTCTGAGACAGAAAGTCCCACTTAGGAAAAAAACTGGAAACAAAATATATGCCCATCAATATGAGGAATGGCTAAGCAAACTTTAGAGTATCTTGGTAGTGTGATCTGGACCCCTTTTCCTGAGTTCAAATCCAGCCTCTGACACTTACTATCTGTATTACTCTGGGCAAGTCACTTAACCTAGTTTTCCTCAGTCTCCTCATCTATAAAATGAGCTGGAGAAGGAAATGGCAAACCACCTAGTATCTCTGCCAAGAAAAACTAAATGGGGTCATGAAAAGTCCAACATGACTAAAAACAACTCAACAAATAAACTATGGGACACAAATATAATGGAATATTATTGTTCTACAAGAAATCATGTTTGTGATGAATACAGAGAAACATGGAAAGACCTGCATGAACTGATGCAGATGGAAGTAAGTAGAACCAAGAAAACAATCTACACAGTGACTACAACTATGTAAATGGAAAGAACAGACACATATAGACAAGTCAAAAGTAAATATTGCAAAATTATGAAGAACAAGCTTGACTTGAAAGAAGAGATATGATTAAACACCCTTACCCCATCCTTCTGCAGAGTTGGGAGGTCCACAAGCATTGTACATCGCATGTATTTTCAGCCTCTCCAATGTTTGGACCAATGATGCTTCTTCTTTTCCTTTTTTATTTAAAAAATATTATTTGCTATATGGGATGTTTTTTTTTCCTCTTCTTTACCTTTTTGTTTAAAAAATACTATTTGCTATATGGAATGACTTTTTTCCTCTTTTCCTTTTTTGTTTAAAAAATGCTATTTGTTAGATGAGATGATTATTTTTCCTCTTCTTTTCCTTTTTTGTTTAAAAATACTGTTTGATATATGGGATGACTCTCTGAGATGGGAAGAGGGATACTGGGAGAAACGACAGTAATAAAAAAAATTGATCAATAAAAGCATATTTTTTAAAAAAGAAAATATATGTGCAACATTTGTATGAATCCACTACTAAGGTCTTCCTCCAATGTCTGGTCATAGTTCAGAAGCAACCTTGAGTTCTCAAAAGCTATCCTTCAAACTCTGATTGGTCCAACTAAGCTGTGAAGGTGTCGAGGTTGGGCATTTGGAAACCATGAGTCCGCTGTCAGGGAATCTACCCTGATTAAGAGTGGGGACACCACCACTTTTTTGGCCAAAGCAAATCTTGAAACTTTCTACAAAAGCAAAGAACTGCAACCCAAGTCAATGCCCATCAATTGGGGAATGAATAAACCAACTGTGTCACAGGAATGTAACAGAATCTGTTGTTCAGTTGTTTCTCAGTATTATCCAACTTTCTGTGACCCCATTTGGGGGGTTTTCTTGGCAAAGACATAAGAGTGGTTTGCCACTTCCTTTTCCAGCTCATTTTATAGATGAGGAAACTGAGGCAAAGTTAAGTGACTTGTCCAGAGTCACACAGTTAGTATCTGAGACCAAATTTGAACTCATGAAGATGAATCTTCCTGACTCCAGGCCTATGCACTATGGCACCACCTAGCTGCCCAACAGAATCTTCCTGTGCTGCAAGAAACAGTGACTGAACAATATATAGAGAAGTATAGGAAGACAAATGAACTGAGGCAGAATGTGATAAGCAGAATCTATGTCTTCTATCAAGCAATCAAACCTCAGTGCTGTGAAAGTATAATGATCAGCCTAGGACCCAAAGAAGAGATATGGGAAATTGTACTATCTCTTCCTGCTTGTTTCCATGGGTGTGGAACATTGCATAGAATGTCAGATTTTTTTTTTTTTTTTGGATGTGTTGGTTGGTTTTGATAAACTTTTGCTCTGTATTATAAGGGATGATTCTCTGGGAGACTTAAAATGGAAAACGTAGGAGATGTAAAAACAAAAGAGAGCAATAAATATTTACTTTTTAAAAATAGATTGCCCACTAAGACACAGAGATCTGTATTAATGGAGGAAGAAGCTGTAAGGGAGGAAATCATGACTCTTGGAATGCTGACGTAAGTGGTACTCTGTATGTCCTGGCTCAGTTCTTCGGGGGAGCAAGTAGTGGGAGAAAGCTATTATTTTCCCTCTTCCCTCCCTTTGCACACAAAGGCTGATTTACAATGGAGGGTTAATGCATTTGGTGGACTTTGTTGGTACAAAGGACATAGGAAGAGGATGGCGAGGTAGAAAGGAGAATGAAAATGCCTAATGGGTAGGGTGTCTCAAATACAGCTTGGTGTGGGGCCATCTTGCCTCCCTTACCCTTGAGGGACCACCTGGGTGAAAAGGGATCCAACCCCAAGTGAATTCTCAGACAATCCCAGAGCGAGTCAAGTGTCTTCTGATTTCTGTTAAGTAAAGCTATTTATCTTCAGATCTGTCTCTCTAGGTATTCTCTCCTTCTCTCTCCATAGATGAAGTGGAGTTGAGGTGGAGGGGAGTTAACTCAAGCAGCTACTGGCTGGTTCTGGAAACACCAGACTTCTCAGATCACATCTCTAAATATACCTAAAGCTACATCTCTGCTTCTGAGTAGAAAAAAATGCAAAAGCATAGGTGGGGGGGAGGGAAAGAATCATGGAATCATATTTAAGGTGGCTGACACTTGAGAGATCATTTAATCTGGCCACCTCGCTTTACAGAGAGGGATGCAGAAGAAGGAGAAAAATCACTCATACCTTTTGACCCAGCAATATCACTACTTGGCATATACTCCAAGGAAGTCTAAGACAGCTTGAAAGGTCCCATATAAAATATTCCTAGTAGTTCTTTTTTGTGGTAGCAACAACAACAAAAAGCTAGAGAGAAAATGGATGCCCATTGACTGGCGAAAGACTGAACAAATTGCGGTTCCTGGATGTAAAGGAAAGATGCCAAAATGATCAACACATTTGAGAAATTCAGAGAAACATAGGATGACTCATGTCAACTGATGCCCAATGAATAAACAGAATAACATTTTTTTCTTTGTATCTCTGGTGCCTGGCACACAGTAGGCATTTAATAAATGCTTGTTGAATGAATATCTACCCTTCATTGGGCTCCCTGTGCTGCTCCAAAAGCTTTCTACTTCCCTCTTACCATTTCATTCCCCACAGTGACTGCCCCAAAAGTTTTCTTCTCTCAAGTTCCCACTTTGAGCCCCTATCATAACAAAAGAGGTTAAGAGCATCCAATGAGACTTGCATCAATTCCCTTTTCAACACTCCTCCAGTCTTCCCAAGATCATCACCCATCATGTCCTTCTTCCCTTAAGTCATAGAAATGAAGGAGAAAGTGAGACTGGTGACTTTGCACAGCCTTCCTTCACTTAAATCTAATTCACTCACTCCTCTTCTAGAATGAAGGACATACAACAAGCACTCTTAATCACTGAATGGGTGTTGCCTCAGTCAAAGTGAGAACTTGGAAAGACCTTAACTTAAAAAGGCCAAGTCTCCCACTGCACCTTGCGGCCATTTCCAGTCATCCTAATTTATATCTGGTCACTGGACCTAGATGACTCTAGAGGAGAAAGTGAGGCTGGTGACCTTGCACAGTTCTTCCTCACTTAAATCCAATTCACTCCAAAGTCATGCCATCATCTTCCTGATGCCATGGTCCTCTTCAAGAATGAAGAACAAAACAATAAGTCAGAAATAAGGTAAGAGTATGAGAAGAATAATCTTTATATCTTTGTCCCTGATCCCACCTCCTCCTGCATCCACCAGGACCTCACTCTGGTGAGCCATTTGCTCTTTCTCTTATTCATCAAACTGAGCCTTGAAGGAAACCAGTAGGTAGAGAAGGAAGGGAGAATGTTCCAGGCATGGGACACACCTGATACAAAAGCCTGGAGATGGTAGGTAGATGGAAATGTTCCCTCCAATCTTTTTCCTAGGCCTCTTCTCTCTTCTCTCTCTACTCCGTTCCCATGTGTCATCTCCTGCCTTCATGCTCAAAACTCCAAAATCTATTTCTCCAGCCTGGACTTCTCCTCCAAGCTTCCAGTCTCTGGTCTCCTGTCAGACATTTCTACCTGGCTGTCCTGCTGGTGTCCTAAATACAACATGTCCCAAACTCAGGTCCTCCTTGACCTTCTGCCAATGGCACTACCATTCACCCAATCCCCAAACCTTGATATTTTCACTGACTCCTCCCTTTCCCTCACCCCTTATATCAATTCAATTCAACCTTGGTGGATATCGTTACATCCTCCCTTTGCTCAAATGTTGGTGGCCTCCTATTGCCCATAGGGCATATTTAAATGTCTCTGTGTTGCCATCTGGTACCACCCTCACTTTCTAATTTTTCCCATACTCTTCCCTTCATAAAATCATAGCTCATCCAGTTACAGCAGAAGTCACTGAATTCAGTCTTTCCTCTTCAGAGTTTAGGAAGCTAATCCCCAGAGAGGCTAAGTTCTTTGCCCAAGGTCACATGGAGGTGGTCTGTTCAGTTCATATAGTCTACTCTTTGGCTAAACTGCACTTTTCCTCATGTTCTATACTCATGATGCAATTTCCATTCTCCAAGCCTTTGCCCAAGTTTTTTCCAATACAAGAATTCCTCCACCCTGGCCAGAGGAATTCCTACCCTTTCCATAAAACCCAATTCATATGTCACTTTCTCTAGGAAGTCTTCCCTCATCCCACTGCATTAAGTAATTTAAAAAAAACACTAATTAAACATGGTATGAGCTGTGTGCTAGGGATATAAAGGTGAAAAATGGTGATCAAACCTTCTCTTGAGGAGTTTATAATCAGGGGACCTGACATGCCCATAAATAATTGGAATACAAGGTAAAATATCCCAGGACAATGTCGAGAGCCTAGAACCAGAAGGAACCTCAAAGATTCCCATCTCATCCCAATTTTACAGATGAAAATGTTGAGGCCCTGAGGTCAAAGGACTTGATCAGAGATGAAGCCTCAGAGGCAGGATTTGAACTCAGCTCCTCTGGCCCCAGACGCCAGAGCTCTTTTCACTGGGCCAGGCTGCAATCTTTCACCCAGAGAAGGGCCAGATGTATCCTGCAGATTTTCCTTGTCATGGCAGAGAACAGCAGCACATCCATCTACTCAGGAGATGATGAGACAGGGTTATACTTAGTCCCGGGGGTGGCCAAAGGGGGGTGTCTCCCAGATAAACGTGGCTGGGGAACTGGCAGCAAGCAGAAATACCTGGCAAGTTTATCGAGTTTATTTGACTTGCTACGGGTGATCTCTCTGTATCTGAGACCCACGGAATTTGACTTAAATATTCCAGTTGCCATGGAAACCAGTTCCCCTGGTTCTTGGATGTCATTCTCCATCACACAGCTGTAGGAACTTTGGATTGACTTAGAAACTTTGGTAGTCAGGACAACCTCCCCACCCCCTCCCCACTCTAGCTTCCAGGGGATTGAAGACTGAAAGGGGACCCTGAAAGAAAACTAGTAGGGGTGGGGAGTGGTCCCCCAATGACTCAAGCTAGTGACGTGGTCATGGAACCATGGACTGTTACAGCTGGGTCTAGTGTCAAAAGACCCTGGTTCAAATCCCTCCAAGTGACTTGTTTTCTCTGGGCCTCTGTAAAATAGGGGGTGTTGGTCTAGATAATCTCTTAGACCCTTCCCAGCTCTAAATTTATGATGCTATAACTTAGTCTCTACATCATCAAGTCAGAACCGAGTTGGGTCCCAGTTTCCTCATCTGTAAAATGAGATTAGACTCGATAGATTCTGAGGTCTTTTCCAGGTCTAGGATTAAATGATCCCTTTTTAAATGGTCCCAGGTGCATAAAGCCCTCATCACAGCTCTGATGCCCACTCTGCCTGCTTACATCCCCCACCCCCAGGGGGTGGAGTGGGGTTTGAGGGTCAAACGAGACAAGAAATAGAAAAACTCATAGAAGATAAAAAGTACAAACTCTAAGGGTTTGTTTATTCATTAGGACTTTAGGCTTGGCCCTGCTGGGACATTAAATGTGGGTGTAAGAAAGCGCTCTGGGGCCTAGGGCTAAAGCTCCCCTAAGTGGAGGCAACACAACTTCAATCATGTGTGAAGGCTGGTGATTTGTTGGTGAGTTTTGTTTTGTGTTGTTTTGCCTCATTTTTTTTTCAAATCAGCAAAGCCACTCGATTGTGGTGAAATGTTGTGTCTTCCCTGGAGGTTCCAGGGATCCGGTAAGAGATGCTCACTCAGTGTATCATAGAATCTTAGGATTTTAGGATCCTAGAAAAAAGTAACGTTCTTATAGAGGAAAGATTACTGACTGAAATCCAAGCACTTAGGTTCAAATTCTACCTTTGTCCCTTACTAACAAAGGACAACTCCTCTGAAGTTCAGTTTCTTTGATGTGTAAAATAGTGAGTCTAGGACTAGTTGATGTAAAAGGTCCCTTTTAGCTCTAAATTCTATGATTCTTACAATCATATAATCTGAGAATTTTACATCATGCAAGCCCACATGAGGGAGGGAATATGGGGAGCAGGAAGCATATGGAACCTGGGACATATGCAGCAAGTTAAACAGTTTCCTGAACCATCAGAGGAGCAGCCCTCCCTCCTATTCCCCCACCCCCATTCTGTTTGGCTCCTCCATCTCTTTCCACTCTGGTGGTTTCTTGGCAGTGGGTGCCTGGGGATCTTTATCCTGACAGCTCTGGGGTGGTCTGACTCAGGGCAGGAGAGTCACTGGGCTTTAACCAACATTGGCATGGGCTGGCCAGTACCTGACCTCATTGCCAATGGTCGAATGGATTGTCTGCCATCTCCTGCCTCATCTCTCCTCAGCACATTTATCCCTGCAGGGACCCCACCTGCCTCAAGCATCCAGGCTTTCTCCCCCTCTGAACCCCACATACTAGCTGCATGGTGGAAAGGAGCTAGTAAGCTAATTCCCATGACAATGTTGGGACTCGGTAGCCTCTCTTAATTAGTTAGTGACTAGCAGCAGCTTAATGAACTAAAGGCTAATGGACCACAGAGCATTGGAGATCTGGGCCACCTCAGACACTTGGCTGTGTGACCCTGAGAAAATTAGTTAACACCTTAGAGCCTTGGTTTCTTCATTTGTAAAATGATAAGGATAGACATCAATGACGTTGTTCAATCCTGTCTGATTCTTCATGACCCCATTTGGGGTTTTCTTGGCAAAAATACTGGAGTGGTTTGCCATGTCCTTCTCCAGCTCATTTTACAGATGAGAAAACTGAGGCAAATGGGGTTTAGTGATTTGCCCAAGATCACACAGCTAATAAGTGTCTGGGGCCATATTTGAAATCTCCAACCTCAGCACTCTATCCACTCTGCACTACCTAGCTGTGCAAACAATATTAATAGCCAACATTTCTATATTGATTTAAGATTTGCAAAATACTTCACGCATATTGTCTCATTTGATTTTTCACAAGGACTTGAGATGTAAGTGCTATTATTATCCTTATTTTAGAAATGAGGAAATGGAGGATGAGAGGTAAGGGTTAAGTTACTTGCCCAGGGTTACACAGTTCATAAGCAGATGACGTAGGATTTGAACTCAGAACTTCCCAAATCTAGCACTCTTTATGTTGTAACACTTAACCTTCTCAACAATACTAAAAGGCAGCTGAATTCAGACTAATTGCAGTGGACTGTCTTGGTTCTAAAGAATAAAGGATACTTCCCTTTTACTCAGTAGAGAGGTGAGGGGCTGTGGGTACAGGATGCAGCATCAAACTTAGTGCACTTACTTAACTGTTTTCAGTAGAGATGATGGTGAGAGGTGGAGGGTGGTGGAAGATAGCACCATGAGGGTTATTTTTATGACCTCCCCCAGAGGCTTTTCTTCTTTAATAGAGGATTAGTTTTAAGGGAAAGAAACACAACACCAAGGGAGAAATTGTAGGCATCAGTCATAGACCAAGTGCAGGAAATATCTGAAGGCAAAAGCAGCTTCCCCCACACAGCAAAAACAAACATACGAAAGACCTTCCCCAAACCTCTGAGGATTTAGAAACCCCAGACCGAAGCAGGAGTTATAGAGATGGTCATTTGCCATTTCTGAATGTGCTAATGATATAAGAGAAAGCAGCCCTGGGACATCAGAGGGCAGGCTATGTAGACGGAATAATGCATGCTGACCCTATGCAGGGCTCAAAGGTTTACAAAGCACATTCCCTGCATAGAGCATTGTTATTCATAACAGATCCATGAGGGAGACCTTTCAGGACCAGGTTCTTAAAGGGGGTCTTACTTTCCAAATACATATACATTTTAAATAGCTGTATTTCAGTATAGGTTCCTTTGTAATCTTATATAATTTATTTTATATAGTTATTATTAAATTTATTCTGAGAAGGAATAAAGCTAGAGTCTCTGAACTTGCTTTTTTAAAAATATAATATTATAAATATAACATATAAATATTATTATATATTTAATATATACTTGAAAGATATTCTAATAACTGTATTTCAATATAGTTTTCCTTTGTAATCTTTTTAATTTATATTTTAAAAAACGTTATTCTGAGAAGGGGTAAAGCTGGGGTCTCTAAACTTGCTTTTTAAAAATATTTATATATTTTAATAACTGTACTTAAAATATATTTTAATAACTGTATCTAATATAGTTTTCCTTTGTAATCTTATGTAATTTATATGTTTAAAAGACATTATTCTGAGGAGTAAAGCTGAGATCTGTAAACTGCTTTTTAAAAAATATACATTTTAATAACCATTTCAGTATTGTTTCCTTTGTAATCCTTTGTAACTTATTTTATATGTTCAAAAATATTATTCTGAGGAGGGATTCATAGATTGCCAAAGGAGTCCAGGACAGATTGAAAAAGATTAAGAACCCCCGTGTTACAGGGGGGTGATTATTATTCCCATTTTTCAGATGAGAAAACTGAGGCTCAAAGAGAAGTCATTTGTAAACATACACATCAGGATTTGAACCCAAGGCTTCTGACTCTGTCCACGTTTGAGGCTACTTTATACTTTGTTATGCTGCCTGACTACTGAATGTTGACTTTTAAAATGTGATTGTGTAACTGGCCAATGTGAGCCCCAGAAGGAGAAACAACTTGAGTTTATTAAGCATCTCCTCTGTGCCAGGTGCCAGGGAGATAGACAAAAAGATGGCATCCTCTCTGCCTTTTGGAAGCCTCCAATCTAATTGGAAGGGAGGGGCAGAATGACAGACAAGTCCATATCCAGGTACATACAGCTGTGTACAAAATAGGTGGGAGGTTATTGACCGAGGTGGGAGAGGGAGCCTGAAAAGCTTCAGAGCAAAGCCTCAGGGGACCCGGGAATTCTAAGAGGAGCAGGTGAGGAAAACAAGAGATTGGAAGCTCTGATGCAACACCTGTAGGCAGGGGAAGGAAAGAGGAGGGGTCCTTGGGGTGAAAAGATTTGAGACTTTGGCTTTTTTTTTTTTAATGTTAATATCTTTGATTTTTACATCACCTTTAATTCCAAATATATCCCTCTCTCCTCTAACCAGCAAAACATCCCTGGTAACAGGAAAAAAAAAATTAAAAGGAGGAAAAGGCAATTCAGAAAAGTCAACCAAGCTATCAACAGGGATGGGGAGTTTTCAGAAGCAGAAACTGTGGGTACAGGAGAGAGACAGAGAGTCTAACCAATTGTCTTCTATCCCTGAATAAACTTCTGCCTTGGGGCCCATGGACCACCTCTCTGGACCACTATTTCTTGATAAAATGGATATAGGGATGAATATCCTAACATACGTCAGGATTGGAAAGGGGGAGAGAGAAAGAGAGACACAAAGACAGAGAGACAGAGATGGAGAGAAAGAGATGAATGATGGAAGGAAGGGGAGTGAGGAAGAAAGGGAAAGAGGGAGAAGAAAGAAGGAAAGGAGGAAAGAAAAAATGAAAAAGAAAGAAAGTTGAAAGGAAGGATAGATGGAAGGAAAGAAAAATGAACAAATGAATTAATAGCTCATATTTTAGGGCATGGTTTGTTAAAGTGCGTTTTTCACAGCAATCCTGCAAGTTCAGATCTGCAATTTAGTTTTGTTATTACTGTCATTTTACAGAGAAGAAATCTGAAATCCAAGGAGAGGAAATTACTCACCCACAGTTAAACAGCTAATAAATGTCAGAACTGGGACAGACCCACAGTTCTCCTGACTCCAGGTCCAGCACTATTTCATTTTACTTTGCTTTTGTGGGAAGTTACCCAGGCCCTGGGGTCTTCTGTTAGGGATTATCCCTCATCACTCACTTGTCTGGAATTCCTTCCAGATCCAGCAGTCTCTGAGTCTCATTTTATTTGGTATAACAATAATTAATAATAAAATAGTAACTAGCATTTATGTAATAAACAATTTTATAATATTTACAAATATTATCTCATTATATCCTCAAACAGTCCTGGGATGTAGGTGCTATTATTATGCCCATTTTATAGATAAGGAAACCTAAGCAGACAATAATAGCCAGCATTTATATACATTTAAACGTATAGTATTTTGGGTTTGTAAAGGGCTTACCAGTAGTCTCTCACTGGATAATATCTCTGTGCAGACCCTGAACTTGGCAGAGAGAAGCAGCAAGTTTGACTCATAGTCAACTCCTCTGCCCATCTGTGAGAACCAGACCTTTGTCTTGAAGGAAAAACGTGACCTTTTTCTGGATCCATCTGTCACTAGCTAACATAGAGGGAAGAGTCCTGGTCTAGAGAGTAATGCAAGGCTGTGCACCTCTAATGTACTGAGTGTGTCCAAAACTTCCTTCAAACTGTATTAAAGTGGTTTGTGTGCTTTACAGTTCTGACTGAACCTGCTTTACTGGTGGGGATTCAACGGAGGTTCAAATCCAGGCTTTGTCACTGACTAGCTGTGTGACTTTGGGTAAGTCACTTCCCCCTACCTTTCACTGAACCTCAGTTTCCTCATCTGCAAAATGCTAATTATAATACTTGTGCAACTTCCCCCCATCCACAGATTCCCTGTCACAAACAACTAGGGGATATATACAAAAGTGCTTTAATAATTGTAAATTGCTATAAATGTAAATTCCTCTCATGAACATCCATAACATCGTTATTTTTATCCTGGGTTTCTCCCGTGTTCCTTTACTCATCCTCAGTTGATTTCCTGAGAAAATGAGCTCATGCAGCCGAATCACAAGCTGAACTGCAGTACACAAATTCATAGAATGCCAGGCTTGATGAGGGACAGGGGTGATCCTTAGAGACAATCTAGTCCAATCCTGCCTTTTTACAGATGGGGAAACTGAGCCACAGATCTGGAAAGTCTTGCTTAAGGTGACCCAAGTTTTTAGTGTTATGCCTTCCAGCAAGGTCAGTCTAATGAGGAGAACATTTTTGCAAGCTGATTTGGAGGCCCCCAAGAAGTTGCCTTAACCAAACCCCTCCCCGCCCATCCCTCATCATGATGCTCAAAGTGTTTCTCAGAAACTTAATTCACATGATGTCAGAAGTCATAGCCTCAAGGCTTGACTGAGACTTAGTAGCTATGACTTACCTGCCAAATTAATTTCTCTCTCAATCTCACTTGTCTCCCCAGATCCTTCCCTGGCTACTGGTTCCTCCCATAGGTGTGCAGCCCAGTCATTGTGCTTAATAGATGCTTTTTCATCCATTCATCTTTCCACCCATCCATTCACCTATCTATCCATTCATGTGTCCATCTATTCAACCATTCATTCATCCACCTATTCATTTATCCATCCATTTATTCGTCCATGCATTCATCCATCTATATCCATCTATTAATTTATCCATGCATCCATCTGTCCATTCATCTATCCATCCATTCATTCATCCATCCATTTATTCATCCAACCATTTGTCTATCCATCCATCCATTCATTCATCCACCTATTCATTTATCCATCCATTTATTCATCTATCCATACTCATCTATTAATTTATCCATGCACCCATCTGTTCATTCATCCATTGATCCATCCATCCATCCACTTATTCATTCATTCATTCATTCATCTATCCATTCTTTTGTCCATCCATCCATTCATTCATCCATTTATCCATTTGTCCCTCTATTCATCCATCCATCCATTCTTTTGTCCATCCATCCATTCATTCATTTATTCATCCAACCATTTGTCCATACATCCGTTCATCCATCCATTTATTCATCCACCCATCTATTCATTCATCATTTTTACTGGCTGGAAACCTGCCAAAGTCAGACTGCCAGCTGATTCCTTTGGTGCCACCTAGGGTCATGGCTTTCCATTGCCTCAGTACTAAGCAAGCAGTGCCTCACATGCCCTACTCATGCATTTTTCTTGTCCTCCTGATGGCTCAGTGCCCGCTGATAGATGGGGTGACATGAGGAGCCAGCTTGGCTCTCAGCAGCCTATCTGCCAATATCCTGGCAGTTTCATATGACTAAAAGCAAAAAGATTGGCTTTCAGTCCCACACCTGGAAGTGTGAATTTTCCGATGGCCAGTCCAAAGGCTGGAGAACTCCTCTTCAGGTGGAAGCTGCTATAGTCATAATTCTTCTGTCTTTTCTTCTTCCAGCTCCTTCTCCTCCTAACCAACTTCCTTCTATCCTGGAATAAATTTCTGTCCTGAGGTTCATGGACCCCTGATTGGTGACTACCCCTCTAGATCACTATTTCAGGAAAAACCACAGCTTCACTTCACTCTCATTCTCAGATACTCTTTTTTTTCCTCCACACTACCTCTTATACCTAGTTCTGAAACTAGGAACCATCATCAAATCAAATCTGCTGTTGTTCCTGGATGGGGCATATCAATCTGCTACCTTGCCTCCTCCAACTTCTTCACCATCTTGAGGACAAAGTGCCCCTCCCTGCATCACTCCCCTTTCTTTCCTATCTCCCATATTAAAATATCTCCCTCTCCTTTACAGTGAGGACAGTGTTTGCTTTGTATATTTGTATCCCTATTGATTAATATTTGGGAAATAATAGGCCCTTAATAAATGCTTTTTTATTCACTTATTCACTCTTTCAGGCATTCTCGGAAAGCTGCTCTGCACCCCAAAAAGAAAAATCTTCCTTTCTCCCAGAACTATGCCTAAAATTCTGCTATTAGAGCTTCATTCCTTTGCCTTAAGATTTGATGCATTGCATCTAGAGTCAGAAGAACTGAGTTCAAATCACACTTTAAATACTAGCTACCTATGTGACTTTGAGGAAATCTTTTAACTTCCTTGGACTTTGGTTCCACTTCTAGGGGAAACTGAGCATGACTGTAGACAGATGGGAAGAAATTAGTGGAGAGGTAAAGAGAATATTTCTTCTATTTCTACTTCTAAGCTCTCAATTCCTAATCTATGAAAGAACATGAGAGAAAGGATGATTTTTAGGGCAGGGTCCTGGAGGATGTTTAAGGGAACCAGATCAAAACCACAGGTAGGTAAGAGATTTGGAATAGTCTCTGTGGGAAGTGAGATGGGGGGCCATCACCAACAGCACTGTGGCTGAAGTCAGCCTGACTTGTTCAGCATCTTTGGAGGAGAAATGAAGAAATTAGATGGCAGATATTACCGAGAGATGTTATATAGGGAGGTTAGTGATGGGAGAAAATCAAGGGAACAATGGATTACAGAATGGTGACTATTGAAACATTCCATTGAAAGGCTCTGTTGTCCAGGCTGAATACAAGACCAAGTAACTCCAGAATTGGGGAGATGAGTCAGGAAAATAGGGACCAGACATCCTGGGATCATAGATTTGGAGATGGAAGAGACCTGACTTGTCTCTGAGTCTGCACTCCTCTTGTTAGAGATTAGGAAACTGGGGCTCAGAGAGATTTACTTGTAATTAATACAGGATTTCTCTCTAATCTGTTTTTGATTTTTAAGGTGATCTATAAACTCTTAATCCTCTATAATAAGAAGCAGATATAATATCCCCATCTTACAAAGGAAGAAAACTGAGGCAGAGAACACAGACTTTAAGTTAAATTAAAGCATTACATTAAAGCAGATCAGGTAACTTGTACAGGAACCATAATGTATATGGGCAATAGGACAATTTTGGTTGCCAGGGGGAAGCAGGGCAAAGGTCACTAGCTCCAACTGACCTTTCTATCCAGTCTTGCTACTGAATTCATTTGCTGGGCAACAACTGGAATTACGGGAATTGGAAAGAACCCCTTTGCCGCAGTTTCATGCAAATCAGTTGTGGTTATGCTAAGTAGAATTCCTGGAATAACTGAAGGAGATTCAGATTCCTGTCCCAAAAATATGATAGAAGTTAAAAAAAATTTACAAAAATTCTTCAGATAAGAGTTTAAACTGAGAAACCCTGAGCAGTGGTAGGAAAAAAAAAGTTCAAGGACATACTTTCAATTATGAAAGACCTTTCTTCACTCTCTGGTTGACTGAGTGTGACTGGCTGGTACCTAGATCACAAAAGAGTTAAAGCTAGTCCTAAAATTATAAACTAAAGTATTGGTGCACTCATCCCCATCCAGGCAAGGAGGTATACAGTGCAGCAAATAGCGGCAGAGAGCATTTAAAGAACAACAGGTGCTGCCAAAGGGCATCAGCAGAGATGCTTGGCAGAGGACAACATGAGAGAAATCAAAGCAAAGAAATAGCTCAGGAAATAATATTGCCAAAGACTCTCAGCATCTTTGTAGCACCAGGGGCAAGAGTAGCCCTAGCCAGTCATGTTCCCCAACCATGTGGTTTTCTACATGAGTTTTCTCCATGCCTCTTTCTCAGTCATATGTGATGCCTCCCCACCATGCATGTTTTCTAGTCACGTGTTCTTTCCCATTAACCATGAAGCAATCTCTGGGACAGTATGTCACTTGTGTGGATGAGTGGAAATATTTCTTGTCTCTGATTTTACTATGCTCACTGGCTTCCTGAAGGCCATCTGAATCCTAGACTGTCAAAGCTGGATGACATCTCCCTCAGCAGCTGTTCAATTTTACTTGGCCAACCTACAAATCACCATTTATTTTTATATAACACTTTCCAAAATGTTTTCAGGGATGTAGTAGCACAGAGCAGACTGGGCTGATTCCAGTACACTAGACCCTTGGGCAGAGTTTCTGAGGATATGAAGCCAATGCTACTCCCTCCCCCTCTGCTAACAGAACAGATTTCTTCACAGGTCACTGGGCAAATACCTATTTGTCCTCCAGTGGGGTTATGCTTGGGATAATGCTGTATTGTCCTTACAGGAAATTATATCTTGATTAAATATTTCTCCTTTCTCTCTTCCTTTCTCTGTCCTTTTCCTCCATCACCTCCTTAATTCTTCCCCTCCTCATTCTTCTTTTTAATTATTTCCTTTTTTATTTCTCTTTTTTATTCCTCCCTTCACTTCTCTTTCTCTTTCTTTTTTCTCCCCCTCCTCCACTTACTTTCTTCTTTTTTATTTGTTCCTCTTTCTCTCCTTCCTCTCCTCTCCCTTCTTCTTTCACTCTCCTGTCCTTTCTCCATTCTCCTCTCTCACCTTCCTCCTCTCTTTTATCTCTTCCCTCCTCCTTCTTCCTTTCTTTGTCTTCCTTCCTCTCTCACTCTTTCTCTCTACTCTTCTCATTTCTCCATCTTTTCCCTTTCTTTCTTCCTATCTTTTCTCTCCCCTCCTCTCTCTCTTTATCTTCCTCCCTGCTTCTTTCTTCCTTTCTCTTTCTCCTGTGTTTTCTCTCACTCTTTCCTTTCCCTCTTCTATCTTTTTCTCTTCCTCCTCCTTTCTCTCCCCTTCCCTTTGCTTTCATCCCTTTCTTCCTCCTTTCTTCCTTCCTTCCTTCTCCCCTCCCTCTCCTTCTCTCTCCTCCTCCACTTTCTCTCCCTCACAGACCACTGGATATAGTACCACTTGCCCTCTGGAGGTAGTCCAGCTCAAAGGGGGAGGGAGAGGGAGAGGAAGCAGAATATTGATCCTTCTTCCAGCTCTCCCCACTGAGGTTCATTCCAAGCCTGGGCTGGGTCATGAATCAAAGTGTCCCCACACCCTTACAGTCAGGGCAGGGCAGGGCTAGGGGCAGAGACAGGAAGCCACCTTTGCCGGCTGGTTTCCAGGCCCATGAATACACTGGGCTTAGTGGAAGCAGGAACATGTGGCATTGGGGCTGGGCAGGCTTGCGTCCTTGCTTCCCACTGTTTGTTGTTAGCCACCCCTCCCTCCTGTCACCAGAAAGGCCATGCCTATAACTGGCTGCTTTCCAGAAGTGGGCTATTTCAGGAACTGTGGGTCTTGCAGGTGGTGCCTGGTGACTGGGGATCAGATGCTTTCTCGTGGGCCATGTGGTCCTTATAGCTCCGGAGTGAGCCTAGCACTTCCCTGGGAGCTTCCCCAGCTGTCCCTCTCTGGGGGAGGGGGAGCCCAGCATGTGGCATGTCTTCCCACCACCCCCTCTTCATGACTTCTCCACAATTAACTTGTTCTTTTTAACCTTCCTCTCTTCTCACTGTCGCTTTGCTACTCCTTGTAGCCTAACACATTACCAGGATTACTGCCCAATTACTGGACATAGGCCAAAGGGCTTTGACTCTGCTAATTCTTACAAGATCCCATTTTATGTCTAGAGGGAACCTTAGAGGTCATCCAGTCTAATTCCCTCATTTTACAGATGAGGAACTATAGCTCAGGAACACCTGGCTTGCCCAGAGTCATATAGATAGTATCAAAGGCTGGATTTGAAGCCAAGACTTCTAACACCAAATATAGAATTCTTACCAATGTATAACATTAATTCTTGGGAAGAGCATAGAATGGATTGCTGAAATTTAGAAAAGGGTAGCGACGATCACTAGGAGCAGCTATGGCTTCATTGAGATTGAAGAATTCAATTTATTTTAACATCTACTAATAGGGTAAATCACTGAAATGATATAGACTATATGTCTGGAATTTAATCAAAGCATTAAGCAAAATCTCTCCTACTATCCTTGTGGATGAGATGAAAATGCGTAGGCTAGAGAGTGCCATGTAGTAGGCTCAGAATGAATAAACCCAAAGAGTATTCATTAATTGATAAATGTGTGGCATTCCGGCTCCTGTGCACATTAACAGATCCAACAAAAGGTGATTGATTGCTTATTCTCATGGTTCTGTCAGGTAAAACTGAGGGACTGGGTTTTTAATACTTATGAGCCCCCATCAGTGTACCTCCTGCTAATTATCATCCAGTAGCCTCAATTTGTTTTCAGTAGAGGTAAGTTGGTATGAAACATTCCTCTCAGACTGGGGTTACGCTTTTCCCTTGCACAATAAGGTCCCTGGGGAAGGTAGCTTCAAACTTAAACTACAAGTGTAGTGAGGCACACACACTGGGAACATATTTGGCCAAGATCCTGGCTTTGGGAACCTACATCTCCGTGAAGTCCTCATGAGAGCGACTCTTAGGGGTAACTCTCTGCTGGACTTTGAGGACAGGGGCCTTTCTTGAGTCCATATTCTTTCCACCATGCTAGAGGAGCATTTCCTGAAGATGTTTCCCCATTTAAATTGCTATTCTTCTGGCTTTGTTCATGTCTGAGTTTGTAGTTTAAGTCTCTATTGGATGCTTTGTCTCCTATAGGTCCCATCTCTCCAATAACATTGTCAATAGAGGGAATACTTCCTTTGGGTACACACACACAGACACACACTCACACACACACACAGACACACACACAAACACACACACACCTTTACTGCCCTTTGGTACTGGCATAAGGTTCTACCACCTCAAGGTACTCCCAGGATTCTACTTCTTACTTGGCCTACCACTGAACTGAATAACTAATGATCTCACTGCTGCTACTATAAGCCCTTGGGGCCATGATTAGTGTTTGGTTAACCAGTCACACTGTTCTTGTTCCCATTAAAGAAGAGTTCTTAACTGATAAAGGAATCAGAGGGTATAGATAACCTTAGTTAATATACTTTTATATGCCATCATGGCAGTGGATTGATTGAGGTGAGGGTTTGATCCCCTTCCTTAGATTCTTCCCCCAGTTAAACATTTGCTATACCCAGCTTTTAACAAAGCTTAAAGACACAAATTCTGGTTCACTCTCTAGTGACTTGCATTGTCCTTTTCCAGACTTTTTCTGGTTCCTTCTACTCAAGAGTCTCAGAAAACATCAACTGGGGAATGACTGAACAAGTTGTGGCATATGAATGTAATGGAATACTATTGTGCTATAAGAAATGATGAACAGGAAGACTTCAGAGAGGCCTGGAAGGACTTATATGAATTGATGCTGAGTGAAAGGAGCAGAACCAGGAGAACTCTGTACATAGAAACAACCACAATGTGCGAGGAATTTTTCTGGTAGACTTAGTACTTCATCAAAATGCATGCACTTAAAAAATTCCCAGTGGACTCTTGAGGCAAAACACCTTCCACATCCAGAGAAAGAACTATGGAACTGGATCACAGAATGAAGCAGATCATTTTCTTTTGTATTATGTTTTGTTTTATTTAATGATTTCTCCCATTCATCTCAATTCTTCTATGCAACATGCATTTAATAGGAATGTATGTGTAAAACTTATATAAGATTGTACATCATGTCAGGGAGGGAGTGGGGAGGGAGGGGGGAGTGAGGGGAAGAGAGTGGAAAAAAATCTAAGATATATGGAAGTGATTGTTGAACACTGAAAACAAATAAAATAGTTCAATTTTTTAAAAAACAAAAACAAAAAAAGTCTCAGAAAAGTCCACATGACACACTTAATAAACAGTCTAGAAATTAATTTTCCCATAAAATTCCAAATATATTGTGATACAGCATAACAATGATTCTTTTTACCACCTATGTTTGCGATGTTCTTACCCAAGCAAAGAAAATAAAGAAAATTTTACAAAGGAAAATTAAGCTTCTCTTCTCATGGGCACATTCTGGTGCCTATAGAGGTCCTATATAACATGTAGACTTCTCCCCATGGCAATCTGGAGTTGACTGGAAGTTAGCCTGTTACCCCTAGCTGATGACTCAAACTTCTCTGGGTAAAAATCCTTTTATGGTTCTCTTTAGCATACAGAACAGTCCAAACAGGGGTGTGTACAAAACATTTCCATGGGTCCTTACACACACAGGGTATACTAGATGTCTCCAGGGATCCCTCTTTTCTTATTATAAACAGATCTTTTATTATAGATAATCTTTTTATAGAACCAGATATAAATTTTCCCTGGGTCTCCCACAGGGCATCCAAAATTTCCTTAAAAGTACCCTGGAAATTCAGGAGAGCAATTCAAATAGAATTCCTAATTCCCCTTCACTAGAACAAACAAAAAGGAAAAAAATACTCTAAAAAGTCTCAAAGCAGTATGGGCCTCCTCAAAGGGAGTTGGTTGGTTTGATTTGAGGTTGGTTACTCAGGAATTTTTAAGCCAACAGGAAAATGTTATTCTATGGACCTTCAATCCATTAAGGAGGCACAATACTGGTCCTGGAGTCAGGAAGATGAGTCTTCCTGAGACACTTACTAGCTGTGTGACCTTGGACAAGTTACTTAACCTCTACTTACCTCAGTTTTCTTATTTATAAAATGAGAACAATAATGACATTTACCTCTCAGGGTTGGTAGGAAGATAAAATGAGATAATAATTATAAAGCATTTCTTAGTACTGTGCTTGGCATGTAGTGTTATATAAATGTTAGCTTTAATAAGGCAAGAAATCTAGGTCTGCTTAAAAACAAAAATAAAATAATGAACACTTATGAGCTATCTGTGACTAAATAGCTGGATAATTTTGAACAGATGGGCACAGTAATACAAAGGATATCATTACTTAAGCGTTCAAACAAGGATAAGTTATCATGATGGAACTGGCCCAAGTCTTAAGGAAATACACTGGAAAACAGACTGCCCAATTACAACCTAAAACAAAAGAAAAAACATTATTTTTTGTCTAGTAGATCTTTAAGAAGTAAGGCAACCAAGGATGAGATTCCAGTTAGAGAATTTCTACACTGAGTTCTTGGAAATGTGAAAGGCCAGATGAGGTCCCCATAGTATAATACCCCTGTGGGACTGCCTCCCCAGCTTTCATTTGTACTAGAAAGCCAGGTCACCAGAGAATGGCTGCTATTACTCCTCTCAGGATACTAGGGCTGAGAGGCTGGAGCTTCTAGTGCTTTGGCTCAAAAGCTCCCGCTGGCATGTCCTCCATTTCTGATAAACCAGTTGAACTCCACTACAAAAGGAAAAGATTTACTAAGAAATCATTGAAAGAAGAATTGGCATAAAATTGACCCAAATCAGGTGTAAACTCTACCCTTGCACACATAAAGTCCATGGGGAAAATGGTCCCAAATTTAAAGAATAATGATCCTGAAGCATGTGTGTAAGAGGCATATGTGTCCACAAGAGAACCTCTCAATTCTTAGCCCTGGAAGTGTTTTCCTCACCTTGTGGAATCCTTATGAAGTTCTCTTCCTTTGTAGTTCTTTCCTGGGCTCTGAGGGTCTGACTTTCTAGAGTCCATAACTGTCACTTCTCTTTTCAAGAGTCACACTCTTCAAGGCTGTCATCTTCCTTGGGTAACTGTCTTTCCACATCTGTCTTTAATGCTTCTTTTGTCATCGATTGCTATTGCTTTGATGGCTACTGGTACCATTTCCCGTTGCTAGTGAGACTAGTCAAATCTCTCAATCTCCTGAACTCATCAGGTTGGTCATCTGGGCATTCCCATCTTGGAATACTTAATCACCTAAAGTCAAGAAAGATTAAACACACACACACACACACACACACACACACACACACACACACACACACACAAAAGAAGTCTCATGTGATTATCGGCACTGGGCATCAGGTTGGTAAATGTGGCCAATAGTCCATTGTCTACTGCTGTCCTTGTTGGAATCCACCAAAAAAAAAGACAAATGGGTAGGTTGCATTATGTGTATGAATACTCAGTTCTGACTCTGAACTGCCAAATCATCAATTTTTCCAGCTCCACAGCCAATTAGAAGACTTTTCATTTTCACTCAATACCAGTCCTTTGGTCACTCATGGCCAGTCATGGGCTCACCAAAATTTTTTCTTGTGGTGGATTGGAATCAAGTGGAGAATATCTCTGCATAAGCTACCCTCTCTGAGGAAAGAAGGATACATTTCCTCATCTCTTTCCCAATACCAAGATCACTGATTACCATTACACAGTGCTTAGCTTTGTTCTTTTCCCATTATCTTGTACATGTCCTTTTTTTCCATAGCCTTAAGTCTCCTTCTCTGTAAAATGGGGGAAGAGAGATGCAAGGGGAGGGAGAGTTTAAATGATCTCCAAGTTACCGTCTAGTTCCAAAAAGAAAGTCTGTGGTTTTATGACATGTCTAAAGCCATGAAGTGACTAAGCACAGACTAGAACTTAGACTTTTTGCCTCCTAACTCAGTATCCTTTTCTCTACTCTAGTCCCAATAAATTCATAGATTTCAAAGTAGAATTCAATCAACCATTTATTAAAACCATTTATTAAGTATTTATTCTGTACCGTGGAATTCTGTATGGAGGATAAAAAGACAAAAATGCCCTTGCCCTCAAGCAGCTTATGTTCTACAGGGAAAGATGAAAGATGAAGTTATATGCAAGTGGAACTTGGGGATCATTCAGTCATTTACTTCCCCTCAAGGCTTCAGTTTCTTGATCTGCTAAATACATAGGCTAGATTAAATCTCTAACATCATCTGCTTCTACATCCTCATATTCTTCATTCTAAATTCTCACCTTATTTTTAATTTTTTTCAATTAACAAGCACTTATTTTCTCTTCTTCTTATTCCCCACTGAAAAAAAGAAAAATAACAGTCTTATAGCAAATATTTATAGTCAAGCAAAACACATTCCCACATTGCCCATGTCTAAAAATTAGACTCCTATATTACAGATTAGGAAACTGAGGCCACGAAGTGATAGCTTGCCCAAAGTCATGTGGCTAGTAAGTAGCAAAGTCCAGATTTGAAATCGAGTCTTGTGTCTCTAAATCCATAGCAAACTGGTCCAATGGAGAAAAAAAAAGTCTGGGGCAGTCAATTCTGGACAAAGGCTGAACTAGAAAATTCTAACTTTACTGCCAGTTCTTAGAGTTGTGCCCCAGGTCATAACTGAGGGCTAATCAGGGCTTTCAGGGTAATTCTGTAGATAATGGATGGCACCTGACAGCCACAAGAGGTAAGGTTATGAAGGTCAGCATTTGAAACTCTGCCTTGGATCATCTGTCCTTCTGCCTCTTTGTGGAGAGTTTGGCTACCACCATCATTATCACCACCACCATCATTGTCACAATCATCACTGGCATCACTATCAGCATTGGCATCACTATCATCATCATTGGCATCACCACCATCATTGGCATCACCACCATCATTGTCACAATCATCACTGGCATCACTATCATCATTGTCACCACCACCATCACTGGCAACACCAACATAACCATGAACATCATTTTTACCATTATTATCATCATCATATTGACTGAAGGTCTGCAAAGTACTTTCATCATAACCATTTTCTGAGGTAAGGTTAATATTTCACAGAGGAGGAAGCTGAGATTTAGTGAACTGACACAACTTTTTTTTCTCCAGTAACAATCAGACCTAAGCCACTTTTGCTTTCGTTATCAGACAAAAGACACTAGATCTTTTCATTCTGAGACTAGCAGTCACTAAGTGAACTCAAAATGTTAGCACTAAATTAGTAAACTGAGGCCAAAGTTGCTAGATCCTTCTCTCCCTCAAATTCCTATTTACTGTGTACATATTTTAAATCTCCTGAGTTGTCTACATATCATTTCTTCCCAGTAGGAAACTCAAGGTTTTATTTTTGTCTCTCTATTCCTGGCATCTAGCTGGGACCAGCCCTGAGATTTAATTGGTATAGGGAACTCCTTGAGAGGAGATACCCAGCACCCAGCACTCAGTCCTCTTTCTTAGAGAGTTTCCTGGGGCACCAACAGGTTAAATGATTTGGTAAGATTTGAATTCAGGTCTTCTTGACTCCAGGACTAGTTCTCTATCCCCTACACCATGCTGTGTTTCACCTGGCACTTAATAAATGCTTATTAGATGAACGAATGAATGAATGAATGAATGGGAATGACCAATGCCCAGGCTTTCTCCATTTTCTGTAACAGGTCAATTTGTCCATCCCCACATGATTGGGTAGAGGGGCGGCTTTTCCAAGGGTGGGCTCAGATCACCAGAGACAGTACCCTGCAGCCCCCCACCATCGCTCCCTCTCTGTCTTGTTCCGGCCAGCCACTGCTGGTGCCCTGTAGGCAGGTCAGGCCCTGTGGTACCCAGAGCCACATCAGAGGCCACAGAACGAAGGTGCTGGCAGGATGGTGGGACAGACAATGCCATCATAGCAGCAAGAGTTCTAAAATAAGCAGACCCACAGAGAGAGCCACTTCTAGTCTCCATGGAAACGGGAAAAACCTGTTTCTCTGAAAAGGCAAATTGTGGAAAGGTCAGGAGCTGGCGTCCTCTCTTCCCCCACTTCTCCCCACCCAGGAAAATAGACCTAGTGGGAGAGAGGGAGAGGAGGTGCTCCCTGCTGGGACTGGGGGACTGAGTCCCCTCTCACATCTGCTTCTTCTGTCCCTTCTTATAACCACCCACCCCAGAATGCTGGAGTCTGGAAGCAGAGCGCAACCTTAGGGAGAACAGCTTAGCAGAAAGACCGCTGGAGGTGGAAATCTGTGATGCCAGACAAGTCATGCCCCCTCTGGGCCTCAGTTTACTCCTCTGTAAACAAGGGGCTGGGCTGGATGATTGCCCAAGGTCCCCTCCAGCTCAGAATTCTCTGTGGCTCCTTGCAAGCGCTAGATCAGAAAACCTCTGGCGGTTACCACCTTTCCCCAAGTCCTCACAGAACACTTTACCCCACTCATATAACTTAACAAGCATTTAATAAGCACCTACTATGTGCCACTGAGCTGGAAGCTGGGGTTCCAAGGGGAAAACCAAGAGTCCCTGGGAGGCTTATATTCTACTGGGAGGATTTGAAAGGTGCTTAAGTAATTAAATGTGCCAAGTAAGACAAGGAAGGCAGAAACAAGGTGGTGACTGACTTGGGCTTTAAAGGAAGCCTAGGAGTTGTGAGGTAATACTGAAGATTTGGGGTGTTATCTTTTTGATTTTGAGTTCCTTGAGGGTAGGGAAGGTGCTGTATCTGAACTGTAAAACTCCTTCAGTTTCTGGGCTTTGCATACAGAAGGTGCTTAATCTGTTTGCTGGAAAATGAAATGAAATAAGCATTGGGAGGAGGGGAAGGGTCAAGAATGCAGACCCAGAGAATGTGATTTGACTACAGACTTAGGGGATTCTCAGGGAGTTTCCAGAGAAGGGAGGCTGCCTTGCAGGTCCCATCTGTGTCTGAGCCAAAGGCTCCTGTGCTGATATCTGTCCACAGCTGCACCAACAGAGTCACCCTTTGCCCACCCCCATGTCCTTGGAGGGTACAGAGGTCAGGGCAGTCCACTGGAGAAGGCCAGACGCTGCTTTCATAAAACTGGAAAGTTTTCCCCATTTGTAACAGATAATGTCCCTCCCAGCCCTGACATCCCCTGTTCTCAGGCCCCTCCCAGTCCTGATAGTCTATGTTTAACATCCCAAGTTCTCCATTTGCTCATCTACAAAGGAAGAGATTTAGACACTGCCACACTCCGGTGGTTCCATGGGCTCCTCAACGTGGCCCTTTCTTGCCCCTGGTGTCCAACATCCCTCGTAGATGCCTCCCCATCTTGGGTAACTTCACTATGTCCTCCCCTCAATCTTCCCTGGAAGAGGTTCCGATGGGTTTGAGATCTCCCTGGAGGCCTGCCCCCCTTCTTGGTGGGCACCCCTTGGCAGCATCAAGGTTCCCCCCTCCCTACATAGCCAATGTACCTCCTCCTTCCATACACAGCTTCGATGATACCCAAGGGCCACCAGAACAGACCATCACAATGACTCACACTTCTGTAACTTCTAGGACTTAGAAGACACTTTCCTCCAGTAGCTGGGAAGGCAGGGAGTCCACCAGGGATTTTCCCCTACAGGATCAGAGAGAAGGAGCTACTGAATTCAACCAGCTCATTTTATAGATGAGGAAACTGAGGCCCATAAGAGTGGGCTCACCCAGGCCCTTGCAGTGTGGCTCCACCAAACTTCCAGTCCAGCAAGTTCACAGTCTCAGCATTTCCCTGACTTTCCTTCCCCCGCGTAGATTCAGCTGCCAAACCCAGATGTTCCTTCTCTTACATCCATCAGACACCCAGACTACCACCATCAGTTTGTTCTCCTTTCCTTCCACTTCAGGTCTCTCCTCCTCCTGTAGATCAGGCTCCCCCAGGCCAACAGGATTGCCTCTAGGCATATATGGGCACAGTGCTCCCCTACTCAGTCCACTCAAGTGTTCCATCGCCTCAAGGAGAAAATGCAAGCAATCTGATGAGCACTGAGAGTCCTGCAGAACCTGGTCCGGATCAGCCTTTCCAGCACCATCAGTCCTTCCTCCCAGTCCCCTGCTCCGAGGGCCAGCTGGACCCACCTTCTCTCTGGTCCTCACACAGGACACGCCATTTCCCCTCTCTGGGACTTTGCCCTGACCACCACCCATGCCTGGGAAACACTCTCCTCACCTCAGCCTTCCCCTCCTCTCTTGAAGCCCTTCCTGAACTCCTGCAACTGCTGGTACCCTCCCCCCAAACTCCCTTGTGTTTAATCACTCTTCCTCCCCATCTCTCTCTCTCTCCATCTCTCTCTTTCTGTCTCTCTCCCTCTTCCTCCCTCTCCCTACATAAATACACACAGTTACATGTGTATGATTATTTATGTTATTTTATATTTAAATAGATTATTGTATTACTTATTCATTATCTGTGCATGTTATTAATTATGTGCTGTATGCATTTCTATAAGCCCATCAGAATGGAAACTCCTTGTGAGTAAGGATTGTTTCATTCTTGGTACTTGTATCCCTGACCCCCAGCACAATGCTTGGCACCCATAGTAGGTGCTTAATAAACGTCTATTGGTTAACGGAGGGATTTGAAGTGGGATTTGAACCCAGGTCTTCCTCTATTCCCCCTTCTGGACCAGTGTCTGCATTTTAGACATGAGAAAACTGAGGCCCAGAGAAGCCCTATCAGGTCCTGCGCTGGCAGGGACCTCAGAGGCCATCAGTCTAAATTCAGGGACTAAGTCACTGGGGTCATTGTTTTAAAATGAACCTCCACCTCATTTTACAAATGAAGAAACTGAGGACCATGGAGGGTAAGGGACTTGCCCACAGTCACCCAGAGAGTAAGGACAGAGATGGGACCCCCAGTTCTCTGAATATAAATCCGGCATTTGAATTTTGACTCTGCCATGATAAGGAAACTGAAACTGAGAGAGGACATGCAGCTTGTAACTCGAATCCAAATTTCTCCTGACCTCGGTCTGAGGCCTTTCCCCTCTAAACTGCATTGACTCTTGTTCCTTCCCACTCTAAAAGTGGGATAAACAAATTTCTGCTCTAATAGAAAAAAAACAGAAAGAGAGGAGTCAAGAAACAAATAGGGGGGTCACTTGTGCGTGGGGCTCCCCCCCTAAGGAAGCACGTGCTAGGAACAATGCCTTGGTGAGGCAAGAGTTATCCTTCCTGCCTCCTGCCTCCCTTCTCCAGCGCTGGCTCTCTGTAGCTCCCAAGGACCTGATTTCCTTGGGCTCTTCTCCCTGGGTCCACTCCCAGTCTGGCCCTAACCCAGGCCCAGAGGAATCAAGCATGGTTCCAGCTCCAGGAGCCACACAAAAGAGGCAGACAAGGATGGTTAAGGTTTCAGGAGCCAAGGTGCTGTCCAGCTGCCCAGGGGCAGAGGAGTTCAGACTGGATGGAATTCCAGCAACCTGCTCATCTGACCTTTGTTCCCTGCTCTCCTCCCCACTTTACAGGTGAGGCCACTGAGATGAGGGAAGTCAGGTAAGTTTGCTCCAAGCAAACAGATGTAGCAATCAGTATCCTAAGCCCAGTCTGCTTGACCTCAGACAGGAGGTTTGCCCCTCTTAGTCTCAATAAATGTGGTAAAAGTCGGGAGCAAGCAAAGTGAGGAGTTCTGGTGGTGGGCAGGGCCCAGAAGGGGGCCCAGTCCTGGCTCAGAGCCACCCCCCCTTGGAATCTGACTCTTTCTAGTGCAGAATGTGAGAGAAGCAGCTTCATATTTTGTTCAGCTGTTCTCAGCTGTTCCTTCCACCTCCTACCCACCCCCACCCACAAACTCTGCTGCTTGTGGGTGAGGCCAGTGTGGGGGCCCAGGGAACAGACCTGTCAAAGCATCTCTCCTGTTCTGCTCAGCTTATATAATAACCCCACTAACTGTGAATCCTGAAGCTGAAAGGGGAGGCCTGGGCCCCGCAGGGTTCAGCCGCAGTGTCTTGGGGGGAAAGAAGGGAGAAAAAGTTAGCAGGGAAAGCTTAGGACTGCCTCTTTCCTGTCTTTCCTAAGGGCTGTTGAGGATGAGATGGGCAGAGGCACTATGGCTCACAAAGGGGTTTAGAACAGATCATGACTGAGGTTCCTTCCGGACCTAGGTGTCATGATTCCATGGAGCTCCAGGAAGCTGGGAGGGACCACTTTGGTCATTGGAGCCCCAGGGCCCAGAACATGGCTTGTCATTTAATCAATGTTTGTTGAATTCAAGGGACAGGCCATGTAGGATCTGGAAACTTCACCTGGCTGCCCAAGGCCCTTACTGCCACCATGCTGTCTTCCCACAGCTGGGAAAACAGCTGGCTTTTGGATCCCCTGCCCCTCTTCCCGCCCCCCCTTCCCCCCCCCCCCCCCCGCCCCACACATACTTTAGGTGTATTTTACCCTTGGTTCTCGAAGAGGACAGGGGTGTGTATACCCCCATCCATCCTGGCAGCTGGAGACTAACTTTAGAGATCAGCTTATTTCATTGAGGAAGGTGGAATGACCAAGCTGGGGTTCAAACCTGAGTCCTTTCCCACCCCACTGCCACTTCCTAGAGAGGACACATCAGTCCTGTGTTCGTTGGAGCTCCTCAGGATTCAGACCTCTTTCTTGATCCCCAGCCCAGTGTGCCTCTCAAATGGCGGTCTCTATTAGGAGACCAAGGACTCTAAAGAAGATTCCAGGAACTGGAGATTGGACTATAGAAGAGAAAGACCCATAATGGCCATCTGATCTGGGAGTATCTAGGACCAGATTAAAATGTAATTGGAAAATGTTTAACAAAAGAAATAAAAAAGCAATATGATATTGATAATGTTAATTTGTGGTTTTCTAAGTCAGCAGGTGTCTCTTTGACACCACTAATGATCCAACAACCCCTCATTTTACAGATGAAGCAATGACTTGTCCAAGGTACTACACTAGCTGGAGACCTTGGACCCAGGTCCTGCGGATGCAGGTCCAACCCTCATTCCATAGTACCTTCTGAAAGCAGCAGCAAGAAGAGCAGTGACAGGCATGGGTCTCCCAGTGAGCCAGTCTGGGCTCCTGCTCAGGCCCAACCCACCCATTTGTGGCTCTCTTGGCTTGGGCCCAGCTTGCCATCAAGCTAGAAACCTTAGGGATCACCAAGCTCCTGCCTTAGTGGGTAAAGAAACAGATGGAAGAAGATGGGACATCCCTAAGGTCTTAGAAATGGCAGATGTTAGAGCCAGCATTCGAACCCATATCCTCTGAAATATATTCTTTTTGCTTAATAGAGATGGGCATAGGAGATGGCACTAGGGGTGGGGGAGAGGGGCTCTGAGATCTGGAGAAAAATCTTTCCAAACCAATGGGATACATCCCATTGAGGTGCTGGGTTGAGGTTGAGGTGCTGGGTGCCCCATCCTGGAGAACTGATGGGCAATGAAAGAGTTAAAGATGGAACTGCACTAAGAGTCAAGCTCTCAAGTTTCCTATGGCTTTGGGGGAGATGACCCAGAGCTCCTTGTGCCTCAGTTTCCTCATTTGTAAAATGGGGGGTGGACTCTGGCTTCTGAGGTCCTTTCCAGCTCCAGTCCTGTGTTTGATTCCATAATCCAAGATCTCCCATCCTCACCCCTACTCCTCCATCCTTGTCCCATATATGCATAGATAGACCTCTAAGCTTCTGTCCTGTTTCCATATTTTACAGATGGTGAAACTGAGGCACCCAGAGCCTTGCCCAAAGGCCTCACACAGGCAGCCATGAGGCTCCTCCACCCCTGACCAGAACAGGGGAAAGGCTTCCAGACCTTGGACTGGGAGCAGGGGGAGGCAGGCTGCCCGTATGAGGGTTCATCTTGCACCAGGGCAGGTGTATCTTATCCTAAACTATGGTGGACTGGCCCTGATGCCATGGAAGCCAGTGGCGCTGGTACTCGGGCCTCTGGCTCCCCCTGGTGACCATCAACATCATCACACTCTTGTCATCTTGGGGAAGGTTTATAATACGTGAACCAGAAAATGGAGTAACAGGACCCCTCCTTTTACAGATGAAGAAACTGAAGCCCATGGAGGCCAAGTCTTGTCCAAGGTCACAGAGGTATCAATGAAAGACCCCAGCAAAACCCCATCTTGGAAATTTGCCAGTGGACCATCCCTTCAGCCTCAGTTTCCTCATCTGTAGGACAATAGTACCTACTTTGTGATGTTGAGGATGAAATATGTAAAGGGCTTAGCAAACCTTACACTGCTGCATCAGTGAGGGCTTACTCCTCAGAGAAGAGCCCACTGAGTGTCAAACACCTCCACACACACCTGGATCACCTGTAACACATATGGGTGCATGGACAGCATTTTCAGTCCCTCCTAGACTGCCATCTGATGATTTCCTCTTTAAGCCTCGATGCCTGCAGCCACCCTCCTCAGGCACTGATCCCAACCCATGTCTGTATGGTTTTCTCTCCAGATGACGAAATTTCGATTTATTTTGTCTTGCTACATCAATTGTATCAGCACATGGGGAGATCATGCGGCTTTTATGGGATTATAATGGATACGATGAGTATTTAACTGACAACTGACATTTAACTAAATACGTGTAATTGTTTTTGCTAGGACTCCAGTGTTCAGATACCGGCCTCCCTTGGCAGCCTACCTGTGCCTGTCCCCTACCAGAGGTGGGTGGCCCAGCTGAGCCTCTTTTAGCTCAGTCCCACAGACTCCAGGGTAACTTCAGACAAGAGTGAAGGCCTCTTGCTCAGTCAAGACGCTGAAGTTGCTTGCAACACACAGACACACTCTCTCCCCACCCCCCACTGGAGATACTGAGGCTAGGGGTGGGGCCAGCTGACAGTTTCCAGTTTTTAGCCAATTTTTCTGGCTAAGAGACAGGAACACATGCTGGCTACGTGACTGGCCACCTCACTTTCTCTTGGTGCTCAGGGGCTGACCCGCCCTGATTGGGGGGGGAATTTCTGAAAATGCAAAGATTGGGTGAGGGGAACACAGAACCCCAAAAGCCTTGTCATCACTGCATGTCTGAGTGGTTGTCTAATCAAGGAGGGTTCCAGCCAGCCCTGGGGGCAGAGGGCCTTCAAGGGAGAGGAAGCAAAAAGACCCCACCACGACTCTGAGTCACCCACGATGGCTCCGATACCACCTCCAAAAACTCAACTGTGTCTTTATTGTTACAAGACCAAAAGTATCCAAAATGTCTTCTACCAACCCCAGACTCTCAAAGCCGCTGGGGAAGTGGAGCCTTGGCCTGGCGCCTCAGCCTGGCGCCTGGTGCAGAAGAGGGGAACTGTGGGGGAGATCAGGGTGCCCATCCGAGGGGAGATGGGCCTGGCCCTGGAAATAGCAGTGACAGCATCAGCTGGCAGAGGGTGGAGGATAGAGGGCAAGGAGAAGAGTCTCCCAGAGTCCTGAGAAGGCTTTGTGTGCAGGGAAGGCGGGCCATATCACTTGAGGCGGTAGAGGACCTTGCGCTGCAGGCGGTGCTGGATCTCACCGCGGCGCATCATGAGTTGCAGGACCTTGTAGATGGCGTGCTCGGGATATTTCTGGGGAAAGGAAAGCAGGGTTTAGGATGGGCTCCCACATGAAAACCCCTCAAAAAGCTCCCACTCTACTGGCATGGGTGGGACACCAAAATAAACGAGGGAGGGGGCAACAGCGGCTGGGGAGAGCACGGAGAGAAGGAAGAAACGAGGAACAGGAGAGGACAGGAGGTAAAAAAGGGAGGCAAGAGGAAAAGCAGGGGCAGAAAGGGAATGGTGGAGTGGGTGAGGGAGACACTACCTGCTTGGTGAAGTCCTGCACGATGCTGTGCTCAGAGACCTGGGAGCCGATGGCGAAGCGGCGCTTCAGCTGCTTCTCAATGCGCGTCAGCATCTCTTGGTCCTCCTGGCTGGTGAAACCCTCCACCCCTGCCAAACGGGAGAGAGGTGGGCTGGCGGCCAGAGTGGGGGAGTGTAGGGGAAAGGATGGATGGACAGACACCTCTAAAAGCCCCCAACCGCTGGAGATAGAGGGACCTTCAGAGCCCACCTACTCCAAGGCCAATGTTTTATGAACGGTTAAGTGACCTGACACCAGGGGTCAGCTCAGAGCTCTAGGGCTGGACAGGACCTCAGAGTCCAAGCCCCTCATCTGACCTGGGGGAAACTGAAGCCCAGAGGCCACACAGGTAGGAAGTAGAAGATCCAGGACTGGAACCCAAGGCCTGACCCCCAAACTGAGCTTCCTAAGAGCCCACCAAAACCCTGGGCCCTTGGTTACCCCCCCAAGGGGCACCCTGACCTTTACCTGACAGGGAGCCAGACAGGGCGGCATCGAGCGTGGACACCTGGAACAGCCTCAGCGCCTCTTCCACGTCAGCCTCAGTGGCAAAGGGCTGCAGTTTCATCTTGCCCAGGGACTCGGAGATGCGGACAATGGCTTCCAGCTGCCTGCAGGGGCGGGGAGAGGAGACCCTGAGCTGGACCTCGGATACAGACCCCAGGGTCCTGGGGGGAGGCTCCAGCTGGTCAGAGCCAGTGCTGGATGTGCCATGGTCCTCCCGGATCAGCGTGCTAGGCATGGGCTAGTCCAGGCTTAGGTCACCTAGGGGTGGCATAAAGAACAAGGAGGGGTGGGGACCAAGAGACAGCCCCCAGAGGGATCACAGGACCCTAGCCCAGAGTGGCAGGGCCTGTGGAGGCCAGCTGGTCCAACTCCCTCGTTTTACAGAGGACAACACCGTGGCCCAGTTTAACTTCAGTCACTGGCTGGGTCACACAGGCTTCAGAGGCAGGATTTGAACCCAACTCCTCTGACGCCCAGAAGAACAGGTGGATGGATGGGAAAGAAAGCCCTTCCACAAGCTCATTCAGGGGTGATGACTACCCATCTATCCCCTAACATGGGGAAACACAGGTATGTCCAGCCAGGGAAGGGTCACCCCCTTTCTGAAGTCCCCCCCCACTCCCGGGGATCAGGGCCCAACCTCCCAGGGCCCTGTCTAGGCTCTTACTCCCCACCTCCACTCACCGGACCGTGATGGGAATGCTAGAGCGGCGCTCACTCTCACGCTCATGCTGACGGGCCCCGCTGCGCATCAGGATGTAGCGGTTCTTCAATTTCTCTGCTGCCCCCGCAGACAGGCGGGGCCCACATTTCCTGCATCGGGCAGGAATGAGGTCAGCAGGGAAAGGGCCCCAGGAGTCAGCCAGCCCCACACCCTGCTGTCTGAGGAGGAACCTCAAGCCCAAGTAGCTTTCCAGGGGCTCAGAGTTGCAACCTCGGGGCAGATGTGGCCTCATTCAATCCTCTCATCCTAAAGAGAGGCAACAAGACTGGGATCTGTCCTGCCATTGGTCCCCCAAGATATGGCAGATGAAAGTGGCCCCCTCTGCTAACAACTGGACATTCAGCCAACTCCACAGAATGAAGAGCCCCCTCCAGTCTTTGAAAAGGGGAAAAATGCGGTCATTTGGCTGCAGACAGAAGGATGACCAACCCACAGAAAATGTATTCTTCCTTCTGTTAGGACAGAGCCCTGTCTCATGAACCTGCTGCCTGCCAGGCTGGCATCCTCAGTGGACCTGCACCTCCCCCAGACTCACAATCGACAGTAAGCGATGAATTTCTTCAGCTTGTGCAGCTCGATTTCACCCTCCACGGCCTCTGTCTGGGTCTGCGCGCTCACATGCAGGGTGATGACGTGTTTGGCCAGAGTCTAGGAGTGCAAAGGAACACGTGGTGAATTCTCCAGCGCGACCCCGAGCAGGGGGTGATGCTGTGGTGTGAAATGGAAAGGGGTCTTGGAGATCACGAACCAGCATCATGGGATTTCACAGCAAGAAAGTAGTCTGGAGGTCACTGCCTTCATTGTACCAATGGGAAAACCAAGGCCCAGAAAGTCTGGCAGTTGCCAAAAGGTCACACAAGACAGACAAAGCAGAGTCAAGATTCAAACCAGGCTCAGGCCTCTTTCTGTTCTCAATTCAAACACTGAAGGAATGAGGAGCCCAGAGGGGCCCTCACTGGCCTGAGGTCACACATCAGAGGAAAGACAAGGACCCACCTGCTGCACTCAAGAGTCCCTTTTCTAACCCTCACTCTGCTAGGCACGCAGGGCCTCACATCCTCAGTGAGGGCGGCTAACAATGTGCATTGGCAGCTCTCCTAGGCACACAGGAGGGGCTGAACAGTGGTCAGTGAAATCCCTCACCCCAAAGTTAAGAGGACTGAACTGGAGCACAGACTTGGCTCCATGATCCTGTGACAAGCCCTGAGCCTCAGTTTCTCCATCTGTAAAATGGGCCCCAAATAAATGAGGGACATTAAGGCTGGAGAAGAGAAGGCCTGGTGGGAGATCTAAAGAGCTATGGAAGAGGGATGGGTCTGGGCCTGCTTGGCCCAGAGGGCAGACCCAGGAGAAGAGGCAGGAGAATCAGTTACAAGGAGACAGACTGTGGCTGGCTCTGAAGAAACACCTGCTCACAATCACGAGTCCCACAAAACAATGGTTCTGGGAGGTAGTGAGCTGCCCATCCCTTGAGGTGTTTAAAGAGGAAATGACTGGCTGAGAGTGGAGTAGGCCCAGATGGCCAGCAACCCCTGACTTCTGTACCATGTCTCTCTCTTCGTTGTGTTCATCCTTGACGATAAAGATCATGTCAAAGCGGGACAAGATGGTGGGCATGAAGTCTATGTTGTCCTCGCCCTTGGTCTCATCCCAGCGGCCGAATACAGAGTTGGCAGCTGCCAGCACGGAGCAGCGGGAGTTCAGAGTGGTGGTAATGCCAGCCTGGGCAGGACAGAGAGAGTTAACAAGGCGGGCCTGGGCCCAGGCCCACATCCAGCCCCAGGTAGTACTGCCAGCCCAGCCCAGTCTTCCAGCCTCAGGGCAGCCCCACCTTGGCAATGGAGATGGTCTGCTGCTCCATGGCCTCATGGATGGCCACTCGATCATCTTCTCGCATCTGTTTAGGGGAGAGATCGGCTAAGGTCTGGTTTCCACACTCCAAACCTCCCCACCAAGGCACATACAGAGTACCACCCACGGAAAGAGCAACATTTGGAATCAGAGAACCAGGGTTCAAATCCTGCCTGTCACTTATCAGTGTGACCAAAGTGGGCCTCAATTTCCTTTTCTGTAAAATGAGCTTCAGCCTGTGCAGGCAGATGGAAGCTGGGGACCAAAGCAAAACTAACATTTTCACTAGCGCATCAGGCCTTCCAAAGCTTCTTCCTCCCAACCCTCTTGGGGATTAGTCCAGGTCTCACTGGACAGAGCAGGAAACTGAGGTTCAGAGAGGCTGAAATGATTCTGATGCAGCCAGTATGCATCAGAGGCAGGACCCAAACTCAGGTCTTGCCGGCCAAGGCAGGCTCTCTCTCCCTAGTATGGCCCATGGTCAAATTCTAATTCAAGTATCTGTAATGGATATCATGTGGATAGAAGAGGGAAGAGGGAGAAGGAGGAGGGAAGAAGGAGAGGGAGGGGGGAGAGAAGATGGATGGATGGATGGATAGATGGGCAGATGGAAGGATGGATATATGAGTGGATGGATGAACAGAAGGAAAAATGGAAGGACAGATGGGTGGATGGAAGGATAGACAGATGAAAGGATAGATTGATAGGTAGATGGAAGGATGGAAGGGTAGATGGATGGATGGATGGATGGATGGATGGGTGAATGGATGGAAGGACAGTATGGATAGATGACAGGAACAGATAGATGCATAATTAGACAGTGGATAGGGAGGTTGACATATGGTAATAATAAAGAGATAGAGAGATAGATCTGTATGTGTCACTCCCATCCCCCACACTGTGGATGTCCTAAGGGTAGGCATCACTCACCCCCCAGTGCCTGGCCCAAGTGCCTGGCCCAGGGTTGGGCTCCTATCTAGGACGAAGTCCCTTCCCCAGCCCTGACTGACTTCCAGGTGGTCCTGACCTTGTCAAACTCATCAATACACACGACACCCCCGTCGGCCAGCACCATGGCGCCTCCTTCCATGATGAAATTGCGGGAGGAGGGGTCCCTCATCACAGAGGCTGTGAGGCCGGCTGCACTGCTTCCCTTTCCGGAGGTATATACCTAGAGAAGACAGGGAGGCCTTCAGGGGAAGGGGCTCAGGAACCTCTGTATCCAGACACTCAGCAGCAGCCTCTGTCCTTGGAGGGAAATAAAAGGGCAGCCCCAAAGCACTGTGACATTCCCAAACTGATGGCAGACAAAGAACCATGTGCTTCTCCTGCACCCCCTGGGCACCCCTTTCTAGAATCACTCTCTGACATAACTGAAGGAAATGTTAAGTATCAGTTCTCAGTTACTATTCTCCATTAGTATTATGTCACTTTTTCCCATCTAAGTTCACAGAGCTCCTGAAGGCCCCCCCAATCCCCAGAGCCCGGGGGAACCTCCCCATAACCAAATCAGGGCTACTCTCTGGGAGAAGGGGGGCACATTTTAAGAAACACAGCCCTGTTACTTGAGACTTATATGCCTCAGTTAACCCTCTCTAACATCCACCACCTATCTCACTGGGGTTTTCCTGGAATCACAGACTTAGAGCCTGAAGGGACTGGAGGTCAACCATTCCAACCCTGAAAAGCTGACTCATCTACGGCCAGAAACGTAAGGGACAAAGTCGCATCTCAAACCCAGATCCTGCCGCCAGATCCAGCTCTCTGCACAGTTTCCAAGGCTGAACCCCAACCCCTCAGCACTGAGGCTCTAATGAGGTAACAGAGTCCACACACTTGAGAGCTGTAACACAGTGGCAACACCTCCCTCCTTTCCCTGCAGAGGTAGGGCCCTGTGGATGTGGACTATGGCAGAGTCAGACAACTCAAATGAGTTGGTTAGTTGTGAACTGCTTTTTCCTCCTCTTTCACATCTTTGTGATAAGGGATAGTTCCCTGCATAGGGGAGGGAAAGATGGGAAAACAAAAGATGTCTGTAACAGTAAGGCAGGGAGTTCCTGGTGGGGAAACTACATCCACCGAGGCAGGTCAGCACCTCCTCTGAAAGCATGAGACTGCTCAGAGAACAGAGGTGAAGTAGCTTCCCCAAGGGCACACAGCTGGGGTCTGTCAGAAGCAGGACTTGAATTCAGCTCTTCAGACACCTGTGAAGTGGAGCCTCTTTTTAAGGACAGCTGTGCCTTGTGCTTGGAGGGCAGGTGTGTGAGCAGGTGAGCCCTGCTCCCTCCACTCACCTGTCCTGCCCTGGGCCCTTCTCACCCCAGGACACCATCTGATCCCATAATAACCCTCTGAAGTCAGAAGGGCAGTTATAATTATGCCCATTTTATAGAGACAGAAACTGAGGCCCATAAAGGGCCTCCTGGAGCCAACCACATCCAGTCACAGGGCTGGAAGGGGAAGGTGGGCAGAAGCCCCAAGGGAAACCTTCCTTTCAAAGAGAATGGGCTGCCCTGGTAGGGAGAAAACTCCCCATCCCTGGAGGTGTGCAAGCAAAGGCTAGAGAAGCGTTTGTCAGGACACAGCAGAGGGGATTTGCGGACAGGACAAGGTAGCCCCCGAGGCCTCGTCCTCTCTGAGGTTCTGAGCAGGGCTGGGCTTGAACCCTGCCTGGTGTTCTGAGTTCCAGCAGAGACTGGGAAGGGATGCAGCTCTGTCCATTTGACAGAGGACAAAACTGAGGCCACAAAGGTGAAGTCACTCGCCCCCACTCCCCACACTGAGACTTCAAACCTCAGTCACTGACTCGGAGGCCTCCAGGGAAAGGGAGCTCACTACCTCCTCTAACACAGCTCCAACTACTGGGACTCCTCCTAACAGCCATGGTGGGAGTCAGCCCTGACTGGCCTGGGTCCTGTGACCCACTGGGCTCCTGAGGTCAGACAGGGAGCAGCCCCTGCGCCACTTACCCCAATGGGGGAACACCTCTCCACAAATTTGAGAAGCTGAGACTTGGCTGTGCCAGGGTCACCCAGCATCAAAAGGTTGATGTCTCCTCGGCGTGTGAGCCCATCCGGGAGCCTGGGAAGGAAGTGAGGAAAGACAAGTGGGAGGTGAGAGCACATGTTGGTCATCCCAGAGCACCCCCTCCACTACTGAGGCTGACGGAGCCCACAATGGAAAGGCTATGCCACCCCACCCACCTCAAAGACTAGCAAGATGGCAGAGAGCCCAGAAGACAGGATGGGAGCACCCCCAAGGTCGATTTCCTCTGCTAGAGCATACCAAGGTCTCAGGGCTCAGAGGGGTCACCATCTCCCTCCTCCCACCCCCCACCCCCTCACCTCTTGCGGGAGCCCCCGAAGAGGAGGCAGGCAATGGCCTTCTTAATGTCTGAGCCTCCAAAGATGGAGGGCGCAATGCTCTTGGAAATGATTTCATAGATGTTGGGTGTAGCTGCCAGGCGCCGAAACTCCTCCTCCTCCTGTGGGGTCATGGGCCCAGCAAAGCTACGGCCTGGTGGGGGTAGGGAGGGTGGTATCGGGTGAACAGAGATCCCAGACACCACCTAATTCAGCCCCCTCAAGTAACTGAGGAAGAGACTGAGGCCCGGGCAGGGGAAGCAGCTCAGGGGAGGTCAAACAAAGCCACTAAGTCGTGGACTTGGGTCCAGTCCCCTCATTGTACAGAAAAAGAAAGAAATCTGTCCCAGGTCACTCAGATAGCAAGGGTGTCTGGTGGGTCTTTTTGTTGGGGGTCACATAACCAGAGGTGTGGCTAAGGCCATGGGAAAGCCAAAAAGTGGCTGCCTCTGTCCTTTCCCATTGAGTCACATACCTCACAGAAGATCCCAGCTGACCTCAGAGGTCAACAAGACAAAATACATTTATAGATGTGGGAATTGAGGCCTCTGGAGGACAAATGACTGCGCCAGGGTCACACAGCAAGCCCGAAGCAAAGCCAGGACTAGAATTCTTATCTCCTGACTCCAAGTCAGCCATCCTTCCACATCATCACACTCAGTGTGGTTCTTCCTTCACAACATCTCTGGGACCGGAGTCCCAGACCAAAAAACCTTGGCTACCACTCCCCTTTCTGCATGCCCCCTGGGTTAGGGTGTAAAATATCAAAAATTAAGAATTTATTTAAAAGAAAAGCAAGCTGTACATATTAGAGACTCAGTTGCATGTGCCATCTGCTTTTTCTATTCTATTATGTATGTGGAAATATGCCCACATTATGTGGTGTTTAAGTCAGAATAAATAGAATATAAATTCCTTGTGTGGAAGGGACCATCTTTCTTTTGTATTTGTCTCTCCAGCACTGAGCTCAGCATGTATTAAGTGATTAATGTTTGTTCATTCATTCTCCCACCCACCCACCCACCCATCTCCACAACTGCCACCCTAGCCTAGTCCCTAATTAACTCACAGCTGGACTCTCCCATATCCATTTCATCATACCCTAGGGGATAATCTTCCAAAACTCACAGATTCACAGAACAGTGCACAGGAATGGGAAAATGGAAGAATCTGGAGTCCGGAGACCTGGGTTCAGACCCTGGCTCTGCCACCTACTTTACTGCATCCTATGAGACCCTGGACCACAGCCTTCCCCTCCCTGGGTCTCAGGTTACCTTGTCTCTTAAAGGAGAACAGCTGGTACCAGCTTTTGATGCTACATCACCCCCAGACTGGGGGGAATACACAGACTGACAGAGCACTGTCACATGACCTGGTCAACTCACCCGACCCATCGGTATCCACCTGGATGCCCAGGACACGGATGTAGGAGCTCCGGATGCCCACGCCCACCCGGTCCCGGCCCTTGGCTGAGTTCATGCCAAACTTCTTGATGGAATAGATGCCCATGATGGTGACTCGGTTGCCAGGAACAACCTTGTCACACAGGTACCTGGGGAGGGAGGAAGAAGGTGGGCAGACACGATTAAAGTCTGGAATGTGAGCAGACTCTAAACTCCTCAGGTATGCTCAGAGTCAGAGGATGCTTCCTCTTGTGTGTAAGAAGGGTGTTAGCCAAGATGACTTGTAGGCTCCTCTATGTTAAATCCCAGATGCCAGCTAGTCTAGGCCCTCGTTCCAAAGCCAGGCAGAATCCCTCAACTATCACTCCACAAGCACATATTAAGCATTTCCTGTGTGCCAGATGCTGGAGACACAAGCAGGAAACCACATAGCTCCTGCCCTCAGGGGTTTAGATTCATTCAGGAGACCCCATGTGCCTGTGTGAGTCTACAACTGCCCCCATGCCCAGCTGCCTGCTGTGGACTCTCACCTGTCACAGTAGAGCTGCATGTGCCGGGGCATCTCTCCATGGGGCACAGCATCTGGACACTCCTGCAGCTTCAGAGTCTGGAAGTCCACACACTTGCACTTGTCAGGCATGATGAAATAAGGGTCCAGGGGGCACTTGGGGCGACCAGCTTGATCCCTAGAGGTGTGGGGGCAGAGTACAAGACCGTCAGGTCAGGGTCTCCCAGGCTAGCCTGAGCACCCTCCAGTATCCCACACCAAGCATGCAGCCCAGGGAGCCCCGACTCACGTGGTGCACTTCCTGGGCAGAGCGTAGCCCTCCAGGCCTGGGCGCACACTGATGTTATTGATGGTGTTACGGCAGCTGCGGCACTGGATGGCAATCCGGGTGGCCTTGGAGCGAACTGCTGTGGCTGCGATGATAATGCCTGGGATCTTCACCAGGTGGGACATCATATCAGACTGGGGAGAGAAGGTTGAGATGAGGGCAAAACATTAGGCAGGAACAACTCCCCCTCTGGAGCCCTTTGAGAAGAGGCAGAGGATGAAAGGGCAGAAATTCAGGGGCAGAAGCAGCATCTCAGAGATGGAAGATGGAGAGGAAGAGGAGGAGGAGGTGGGAAGCAGGAAAGAAGGGAATGAAGAAAGCAGAGGAAGCAGGGGAAGGAAAGGAGGAAGGAGAGGAGAGAGGGAAAGAGAAAAGTAGAAAAAGAGAAAGGAAATAAAAAGAGAAAAAGGAAGTGAGAAAAATAGAAAAGGAGATGGAAGAAGGGAGGCAGGAAAGAAGGGAGTGAGGGAGGGAAGGAGGGAAGGAAGGGAGGAAGGGAGGAAGGAAGAAAGGGAGGAAGGAAGGGAGGGAGGGAGGAAAGAAGGAAGGGAAGAAGGAAGGAAGGAAGGAAGGAAGGAAGGAAGGAAGGAAGGAAGGAAGGAAGGAAGGAAGAAAAGGAGGAAGGGAGGAAGGGAGGGAGGAAAGAAGGAAGGGAAGAAGGAAGGAAGGAAGGGAGGAAGGGAGGGAGGGAGGGAGAGAGGAAAGGGCGACTTGCCCATCCCACCTGATCCTACCTCAGATTCCACTCTGCAGGGCAGCAGATAAAAGTCCAGACTGGGCATCAGTAGACTTGAGCTCCAGTCCCGACTGACACTACCTTTAGAACTGCAGACCCTCTGAGATAGCAGGCCACCAAGTTCAACCCACAACTGAACTACAACTCCCTCTATGACATAACCAACAAGTGATCATCTATCTTCTTGAAGAGGTAAGGGGAACTCACTACCTCCTGAGGCAGCCTATTCCACACCTGGTTCTACCTTCTGGAAGTGTAAGTGGGCTAACAATTAGGCTAACAGAACACAACCTGGGCTCATCTCTCTTCCACATGACAACTGTTCAAGTTTTGAGAATTATAGACTTAAGAAATCATCCTGTCCAATTCTCATTTTACAGATGAGGAAACTGTGGCTCAAATAATTTAAGGAACTTAAAAAAGGTAGTGAAAAGTATCCTCAGAAATCACAAAGTTCAGTCCTGAACTGAGGGATGAACCCTCTCTGCAACACATCCCAGAAGCAGTCATTCAGTACCTGTTTGACTATTGTTAGTAACAGGGAACTCACTACCAACTATTTTAAGGAAGCCAGGTGGTACAGTGGATAGAAGACTGGGTCTGGAGTGAGGATGACCAGAGCTCAAATCCAGCCTGACATTTACTAGCTGCATGACCCTGAGCAAGTCACAACCTCCACATGGCTGTTTTCTCAACTGTAAAATGAGGATAATAATGACATTACCTCCCAGGGCAGGGGTGAAGACCAAGTGGAATCTTATTTATAGGGTCTTAGCACAGTGTCTGGCACATAGCAGGCACTTAATAAATGCTCATTTTCTTCCTCCCCCTTCCCTACCTACCCAAGCAGCCAATCCAATGTTTGGACATCTCACACCTGAGGTGGCATTGCTAATGTCAATCAAAACTAATTCTGACTGAAGGGGTGGAAGGTGTTCTCACATGCCATCTTGGTGGCACCCCACTGCCTCCTTGATATATAGGTATTGTCCTACCTATTCAACGAGCATTTATCAATCACCCTCTGTGTACCAGGCACAAGGACAAAGAAGGAAACAGTTCCTGGTCCTGATGCGCTTCCAGGCGAGAGGGTGTCTCGTCACGCCCACTGTACATGGGAGTGAAATTATGTGTTCACAGTTACTCAGCTGGGAGCCCAGAGGGGCAAGAGAGAAGCTAAGTTTGCTACAGGAGGACAGGTGCTCCCCCTCCCTGGGACTCAGTTTCCTGCTCTGTAAAATGGTTCCTGTCCCGCTCCAGAACTAGGAGCTGAGTGCCAGGACACAAGACTAGAATAATGCTGGGAAAAACGCCTTGATCCAATCCCACCAATGCCAGCTGTTGGCCTCCTCCTCTCTAGGATGCCCACGGGGCGCACCCAAACCCACTCACCTTCAAGCTCCGAATGTTAGCCGGGCTGGCATCGGACTTCAGCATGACCTGGATGTCCTGCAGTGTCTCCTCCCCCTCAGGCCGAGGCCGGGTCACCTCGTCTGCTACTTCTTTGGCTGCCTCCTCCAGCTGAGGGAAAGAAGGGTGGACAGGCTATTAGGACCTGCCCCTGCAGCAGGGGAGAGGGCAACTGGGAGGGGTGGGGGAGGACAGGGAGGGCAAGGCAGGGCAGGAAGCCTCACCAGCTTCAGGTGCTCCGCCGGCTGCTTGTATAAGTGGTCAGCCAAGTCCTCGTCGAAGCTGGCCAGGTCCTCCATCTCAACCTCGATCCAGTACTCCCCCAGGTTGTAATGGCGCTTGAGCTCATCTCTAAGACACAAGGCCAAGCATTCAGAGCTAGAAGTCCACCAGGTGACCAGGAGAGGGGAATGCTCCTGCCTGGGCCCAGGCCAGAGCCAGACTCAGTCCACCATGCTGCAGCCATTCCCTGTCCCTTTTTTGGGCTTTCGGCCCCTGCTCTGGGCACAGTCATCAAATCCATGCAATGTGCGCCCCCTCCCCCAAAGGGCTGGAGGTCAAGCAATGGAACTGCAGTCCCCAAAACTCTCAAAACACAGCATTTGGCACAACTCCCCAGCCCTCTGATTTTAGGCCAAAGCACCCCCTCCAGACATGCTGCCTTTCCCCAATAAAGTGAAGTTCCTGGAGACAGGGAGGGAGGAGAGAAGAAAAGAAAGGAGGGAAGGAGAAAGGAAGAAAGGAAAGAGGGAGAGAAGGAGGTTGGTGGGCTGTGGGGGGAAATAAGAAAGGATTTCTCAAGCCCACCCTTCCGCAGGCACTTTGCTAAGTACTTTACAAATGTCTTCTCCTTCATCAGGATCTGGAGTCACTCTTGTGGATGGATTTCTTGTTAAAGCACTCAGCATATCAAGTGAATAAACTACGTTTATCTTTCACTCCTTCAAAGACTCCAACCTTCACATCCCTCCATGCTCAGCACCGCACCCCCCCCCCCCTTGGCCTAGGCAAGGAAACCCTGGGAGACTGCTCCAGGCAGGAAAGGGGGTGTGCTACTTTTCTTCTGGACTAGGTGTCTGCTACTTGGACTGGGTGCCTTCCCCGTCTGCCCCCTCCCCCATTTCTTAGTGTTCCCCACCTCCTCAAGGTTTCCAGGAACCCCACTTTTTTGCTTCTCTTTGTAACCCTGGCACTTGGCATAGGGACTAGAAAATAATGCATGATGACTGACTGGCACACACATCTCCTCTAAGCTCATGGGGGTAGCAGCTTGACACCGGGGAGAGCAGCACTGCCTCTTATCACAGTGCCCCTAGGCCTCAATGTTCCCTTCTGTAAAATGTGGGTGCGAGATGAGATGGCCTGAAGGGCCCCTCCTCCCCGCCCTGACACCCCCGTTCTAGGCCCCCCTCGGGGCTCGGACCTGTATTTGAAGGTGAAGCCGGTGCGGTCGGTGCCCACGCGGTACTGGCGCAGGAACTCCTTGAAGCGCTTCTGCAGCTGGGACTTCCGGGCCTGCCCCTCCTCCGCGCCGGGGTCGCCGCCGAAGCTGTCGCTGTAGAAGATCCCGGGGTCATCGAAGCCGGACATGGCTGCGGCTGCTGGGGGAGGGGAGGTGGACCAGAGTGGGGGAGGGGGCGCGGTCAGGTAGGGTCGCCCTCCGCAGCCCTCGCCCCTCCAGGACCCCCGGGTGCCCTGCCCCCCCTCCCCCACACTGCCCCGCCCCCTACGCTGCCCCAGACTGCCGGACCAGCCCAGCCCCTCTCCCCCGGGTCCTCTTGCCCCTGCAGGCTTGCACTGCCCCGCCTCGACCTCCACCAGAGACCTCCCCGAGTCCCCAGGTCCCTCGGGCCCCCGGCCCAGCCGCCCCCCCAGCCGGCA